>NW_009694888.1:62194-121887 GCF_000703405.1 Apaloderma vittatum
CTGTTGTCTAAAATTAAAATAGAGTAAGATGGCCGGGAGATCTCATCAGTGCATGTTTGAGGAGGATTTTCTCCTGCTTCTAGGTAGGCAGGACGTTAGCTCCAAGCAATCAGCACAGCACCATGGTCATCAGGACGCCACACTGTTGGGGAGGTTGGTTTTGTGTGCTCACTGTTCCCCAAGACTTTAGGGGAAAGCCACAGGGATATTCTAAATTTATTTGTCCCTCAAAGAGATGGTATTGAAGAAAAATGATAACGAAATGACACTGGCTAGAAGGTCATTGACGCTTTGGAAACCAAAGGTGAGCAAAGCCCAGATGCAGCAAGCCAAGCCCACACGCCAAAGGGTGAGTTGCTCTTATTTACCCTATTTTTAACTTCAGTTGCTCTTCATTCAGGGTTTTTATTGTTTCATTGTCCTTGCTGCCGTATGGAAGGAGGCTTCATAGAATCACAGGGCAGTAGAACGACTTGGGCTGGAACAGACCTTAAGTTCATCCAGTTTCACACACTCCTCTCACCCTGCTGTGGGCAAGGACACCTTCCCCTAGGCCAGGTTGCTGAAATGATGCCTTCCCAAAATGCTTGCACAAAAACAGTTGGACCACAGCTCATCATCCTGCTTATAATCACTATTGCAGATGAAAATAATTCACTCATCTGCCCAGCCTTTGGCTTAAGAGCTGGCTGGCTGCTGGAGGGAATGGGGACATGCCCTCCCCAGGGTGATGTCAAAATCCAGCAGACCGCTGTTATTGCGGGACAAAATTGTCTCCTAGCATCTACCTGCACTAGTGAACCTCGTGCCAGCTATTGGAAGAAGCCTCCACCCTGCCAATAAAATATGAGTTAATCTCTGAAGTTCATGCTGCAATCCACAGAAATTTATTTTCATTGGCTTCTATTGACTTCATTCTTCAAATAACGTGTTGCAACGGAGTGCTGTTAGCAGGGCACAAGAACGACCGGATCCACTGTGCCATGAGCTGCAGGCAAGAAGTCATCTCTAAACATCTTATTCTTGGTGGTGTTCAAGGTAGGAAGGGAGAATGACAGTTGGCGAATGAGTGTGTAGAGCAAAAGAAAACGAGCGCCATTCCATGTCAAATCTGTGCGTTACTGGTCTTGGAATGAGGTAGACACAACCAATTTCCTTTGAGAGAACTCATGAAGAGCAGTAGTGTTGCCCGAACTCCTCAGATTCTCATTAAAAACCCACTTTAAGATCGATGATTTCTCCCAAATATTTAATCATTAGAAGTTTCATTATTGTAACAACTTCAGGGTGCTTCCAATTAACTTAACAATAACTGTATCTTGGGCTAATAAATGTTCAGCTGCGGGCCTTGAATTTATTAGCCCAGGAAGATGGTTATTGCCTCATAAATAGGAAGCACCTTTAGGTGATTTAATGACTCATGTTTCTCTCACCCTTCTTAAATTTCATCTAATAAACAGCTGAGATGAGAAAGATATTAAAAGTAAAAAAGCCAACAACAACTAACTTTCCACTGGCAATTACTTATTGACAATGCTGTGTGAGTACAAACTTGAAAACTCAGGCCACGACGTTGCAGGATGATCTGAAGTTGTCGCTCAAGGAATTCACGCAATGTTAGAAAACTTCTAGTTTGTTGTGTTACGTGAAGAGCCAAATAAATAATTGTTATGGTAATATACTGCCTTTGCCATTAACATGAGGTCTTATATCAGTGTTCAAGGACTGCACCTGAAGACATGCAAATGAATTGCTTATTCTTAACGAGGATAACAACCTGCTCATTTCATCAGGCAAAATGTGATGTCAAGGTTGCTGTTTGCGGGTCTTCTCTTTCATTTTTAACATGCTGGGTAGGATGTTACAAGTCTGCTCTGGTTTTTTAAGATGTTTTAATGCTATCATGTGCTTCTTCCCGCCTGGTGATTTTTCTTCAGAATCTAATTTGGTGGCTTGACTTTCCCTTTTCTGGTTTTTTTTTGGACTTTTTGAGATCGCACATGTTGTGTCTTGTTGCAAGCGAATAGGAGTCGTATTGAAGACCACTGTTGCAAGGTTGTTCAGAAGTTCATGTTGTAGAAGACTGATTCTCAAAAAATTCAGAGTTTTTAAATGGAACATAAGCTTCTAAATCACTTGGACACCACCCTGATTTTTTCCCTAACTGCTTCTGTGCCTCTGAAAACCTGAGCTTACAAGACATATTTCCAATTAATATCTATTCTGTCCATGAAGAATAAATGATACATTTCAGAAAGTTTCATTAATATTGATGAGCTTTACATATGGCTAGTTAGTATTCAAAGTATTTCCATTTGTTAAACAGGAAGAGTTTCAACCATTAATTATGTTCTGGTCATTCAATTTTCATCAAATTGAATAAAGTAATGTGTTGGAACTGCATGATGTGTTTGGAACAAAAATATCTTCACTGTTTCTACCTAAAAGCAGAATGAAAATATCTTGCTTGGCATTTTTTTCTGCATTTGCATGGCCTATATTTCATTCATTTATTTTGTTTTGTTGAGGTTATATGCAAATATGTCCAAAAGGAAAAGGCTTGTTCCTTTGCTCAAAATATTATTCCTGCTTACTTACAGATGCAAAATAGAGGCAGAGGAGGGTTTGGGTTTACAGAAAATATATAAGTTAATTGATACAAGAGCCAAGTACATGAATGGAAGAGTCACATAGTCCTTTCATTCTCTTTGGATCTGAACTGCTACAGGTTTTTCCACTTTAGCTTAAAATGCTTACTGGGAGTGTCCCAGTAAGAGGTAAAGTATTGAAGAAGTCAAACCTGCATTTTTCTTGGCTGCCTGCAGAATATAAAGGTTTCTTTTATATAGGGAAATACTTTTATACGCAATGGCAATTGTTGTTTTGACATGCATTTGTGTGTGCACGCGCATGTATTTCCCAAGGAAGCGTTGCCTTTATTATCTGAGGTTACAGAAACGAACTGAAATTCTATTTTCTGGGTTTGAAAAACAAAATTTGAATTTTTTTGAATTCCATGTTGTTTTGGCAGAGTAAATACGCCTACTATTTCAACAGGAGAAAACACATTGAAGTGCTTTAACGATGAATTACACAGAACACCTAACAGGTACAAAAGAAAGCAAAAACAGGGGGGATCTCTGCCAGTCATCATCTTCAGCATCACAACCCATTTGGAAGCACCTTATCTGTGTTTATTTGAATGTTTCAATTACACACTTGAAAAAAATATCTCAGGGTCATTTGTAGTAAATTAATCCAACCCAGACTTTACATTTTGGCAACTAAAACAAATGTGAAATAATATTTTAATTAAAATCAAGTAGTTTTGCTTGGTTTTCAGTTGTTAAGCAGCTATTGGTTGAAGATCAGCTGCAGCTTACTATGGGCCAAAAAATGAGTGTTTAAGACACTGGAAAGCCAGTGGTGTTCAGACTTACGGATCATTTAGGCACTTCTAGAAAGATTCCCCTAAATTAGCATTTTATGATGCCTACTGGAGCTATGTGGAAAATGATTTTAATTTTTTTCTTTAAAAAGATGTCACTTTGGAGACTCAGTAAATTCCTAAAATAAGCCTTCTGTAGTTACTGTAAAAGTACTTTTAAAGTGTCAGCAACACTCTGTCATTAGCCAGGAGTAAAAGTTTAGATCCTTTCCATAGCGTGTCTCAAAGTATGCTTTGTGGGCCCCAAGAATCACTTTTTAAATGATTTTTTTTTTTTTTTGTCGGGGGAAAAGGGTGAGATGCAGAATGAATCTTCGATTTTAGAAAGATTTTTCTCCTTTCCCTGTTTCTCTGAATAGCTCAAATGCTGGCATTCACCGTAGGAATCATTAGTGCTGTTAACTCAAAGCCACTTTGACATTAAAAAAGCGGTGTAGAATTGACTGCTGATTGCTAAAGAGCTCTACCAGTGCACAAATGGCAGGATAGAACGGGTTTTCCCTGTTAAATTATCTCAATACACTTGCATTACCAGCTACTGGGTACTCTTCCACCCCTCCAATTTATGTGCTCTCTGTGCCTGAGTCTTTAAACTGACACTGCAGTTGACTGCAGCTCAATGTAAGAAAAGAGGCTAGAAAAGATAGTTATTACTATTTGGAAAGCAAAGAACTGAAAGTTACTGGTTCTCCTGGCTTTGAATGGGGGGGCTGGATGAGCACCTGAAGTCCGTGCCAGACTTAAATATGCTGCGACTCCATAAAATGGAAGAGGACGCGATGTTAAGGTGTAACAAAATTGCTTGAAGTGGGAAGAATATTTTTTTTATTTGTTTACAGCTGGTGAAATGTAGCTCTGTTGAACAAGGAAGAGCTGAAAAGTTTTCTTGTTATTGGTAAAGTCTTTTTTTTCCCCCACTTTCATCAGAACAAGGTGAATACGATTCCCAGTAACCAGTTTCCTTTACCCTGTTCTCAGCAACAACACGGACTGTTTTGTTTCAGGAGTGGTGTCAGCAGACTGTGGTGCTTGAGTTTTATGCTTTTATGTTTTTGCTTTTGTGTTTTCGTGGGTTTCAAGCATGGCTCAAAAAGAATTGAATCCCATCGACTCGGAGGAATCTCCTTTCACTTTTCATGTTTCCTACAGCCAAGTACCTACAAAACTGCTGTAGTCAATAACCAGGTATGACCTGACTTCTTCAGAGGAGCAGAGTATAAATCTGAGGGAGTTGTCTGTGCAGTGTAGATATTTTAGGGGCAAGAAGGAAGAATTAAATTCTACGGAAAGGCTGTGGCTGTGATTCCCTGAACTTGAGGTGTGAGGCTGTGTCAGCAGGTGCCCTGCAGCAAGACATGCCCAGCCAGAAGGCTTCTCTGCAGGATGCTATTTTCAATCCCAACTCCTTTCTGGGTGAGGTTTTTGGGACTAAAACTACCATCCCTTGTGATGGGTTGAAATGTGGTTTTTGGGACAGGAAGGAGATGCCTGAAGCTAGCACAATCAGTCCAATATTGCTGAGCTGCAACAGTCCAGGATTCACTGCGGTGTTCTGGAGGTCATTGGAAAAGTTCTCTTTTTTCTTTATATAGCCCTGGATCTGGCCCATGTCAGGATGCTCTGAAAACCTGAGACTGTCTTTGCATTTCCATAGTGATGACACTTCCAGTTGCAGTGGCTTTTCCCACATCAGAGGCTCAGCCCGTGGCTGAACGGACTCTGGGAGACTGCTCGATCCTACCAGCCCCTCAACTCCCCAGTCTTGCCTGCAGTTTGGTTGAATTTCTCTTGATAACTAACACGTTAGTCCAACAGATGCCATGAGTAATGTTTTAATAGCTTGGATCTAGCTGTCGTGATGTTTCGCAGTGAGGAATAGTGATGGTTGATAAACATGCACTTCTTGGGCGTCCCCGTATAGGAGCTGTTTATCTTCTTTAAGGAGTTTAATGAGCTGATTGAAGACATGAAGGGCTGCGTTTTGTTACTATTAAAACTAAGCACTGTAGAGACAGTTTTTGGCTAAATCCAGGTATTCAAAGTAGGTGGCCTGACAGGGACCATTTGGGAATGTACAGGAAATGTTTTTTAAACAGAAGAAAAGGCTGTAGAGTCTCTTGCATTTATAAAGCAGGATAATCCCTTGGCTTTATTACCATGGAACTTTGATGTAGCTTTAAAACAAATCTATATTTTAATACCTAATTCTCTGTGTTTCCTCTTCAGGGTAATCCTCTATTTTGGAGAGTTTTTCTGAAGCATGCTTTGGTTGCTTGTAATGGTGTTTCTCAAACGAGAGATGGAATCAATATGTTACAGAAAAGTTTGTGCACCAGAGAGATCTTAGGAAGATGGGAAACACGAGATGTTTAACTACCTGCACCCAGACTCTAGGTGTTCTCCTTTACCCAGGCACTCCCAAACAGAAGTTTTTCCTGGAAAAAATAAACAGTTGTTGTGTGATCAAGAGGAAGTCCGTAAGCATCTCTGCATTTTAGTTGCCGTGTTAGCATCAGAGTATTTTCAGGGCTGTCATGAGCATGGTGATGCTCAAAGGCATCGCAGCTTTTTTGACTGCACTTACAGAGGAGGAGGCTGATGCAGTTCCATGCTGGAGTTCCTACTGATAGCTTTCTTTGTGTGATTCAGAAATACCAAGTGTTACATGGCGACAAGAATGCTTAGGATTTTCTTTTTCTGTTAATAATGTGATTTTTCCCTAAGAATTTCTAACTTCTGTTTCACCAGAATATATTTCCAATGGTGTCCAAAGCAAAGAACAATTCTGAGTTCACCACAGCTCTCCAATGATATAATTTTTGTTTAATGTGTATATTCTAGAAACCACATAAAAATATAGGATCTAATCTTAAAAATCTGAAGCTTCCTTCATACATATCCACTCTTGTGCCAACTGAGAACACTTCAAGCCGTGTAGGTAACATTCAGTACCATGGAAACTCTATTTTTATCCTTAGGGTCAGATCTTCCTGAGGGTAGAAATTGGACCAACGAGTTTACCACTCTATTAATGGACCATAAAATAAACTTCAGTGCCTCAGTTCTGCCAAATCTCCACTAAGCGTTGTGCAGGAATCAATACCTTGTTTTTACGTTACAGAAAGCTCTTTAAATCTTAAAGAACATGAGGAACAAGAGATCAAAGGAAGCATTGGGAAATGACAGGTACAATGAGAAAATTTAGAGCTAAAATGGTGCCAGTGATTAGGTGTTCTGAAATACTGAAGTTCTGGGTGTAATTCTTGTGGAGTGCTTAGTGTAGCTTTTCCCAGGAGCACCCACTGCAGCTGGGCTGTTTCTGACAGCAGCGTGGATGGGAGGGATCAAGAACCCAATCTTGGGCAATTCCCAATTTATTAGAATCTTTGCTTAAGCTGATCTTAGACATTTAAAACACCTTTTCAGGTCTGTTATCAGGTAGTTCAAGATGAGGTATATTCAAGGACATAAGAGAAAATATATGATTTTATTTCTTTTCATCATGCATATTGAAAAGCGATTTTTTTTTCCCCCTCCTCTTTCTTTTCTTCCTGTGGAGCCAAGTAGTTAACACCTCCTTCTAAAGAGAATTAAAATCTTTGAGCAAGAACTACAGAGGTGTGTAATAATTGTCTGGCATTTCCATACGCTCTGAAAGCAGTCTGAAGCTTTAAAGCAAGCATATTGTCCAATTCATCATCTTCCATGCAGCGTTTTTTACTTTTAGCAAGGGACGTACATCATAAGGCTCAGCAAGTTTTAGAAATGGGTTCTCAACACAGACAGATG
Source organism: Apaloderma vittatum (assembly GCF_000703405.1). NCBI lineage: Eukaryota > Metazoa > Chordata > Aves > Trogoniformes > Trogonidae > Apaloderma > Apaloderma vittatum. Next base: position 69,432 of record NW_009694888.1, read on the forward strand.
GTGTTTAAGATGCCTGATGAGAGGGCTGACTTTCTCCGTGTGGCAATGTCAGAAGAGGAGACAACTTCTTGGGTCGTTGTCTCATTTTCCACGAGTGACCCGTGTTTGAAGTGCGGCGTGTTCAGCTGCCGCTGCACCGAGCCCGGCGAATTTTCTTCAGCACACTCGGGGCAGCTTTGATGTGAATAACTGCCATCCGCTGATGTGCTGGCGTCTGGGAAAAGAGTGGCAGAACTTCTGAAGGGAAATTGAGCCGGGGAGCTCCCGATCTCCCTAAGCATGATAGGTTTTTGAGGCACTTTTTTCCTCCCTCTTGCAATTGGGAAAGATATCGTAAAGGGCTCCGTTGCACGTTCCAAAACAGAGGTGAAATAATAGTGTGATTTGCACCATTGGCGATCTCAAAGAACTTGCAAGATTTTTGTGCTTTGAAGCTAGTCCCACACTTGCAAAGGTCCTTCTAATCTCACCCTGTTTTCTTTAATTAATGTAGAACATGATTTTTAATCAGCTTGTGTGTGCATTGAGCATGCCAAGTTTATGCATTTGCTGTAGGTTCCTGAGCAATAACCCACACCAGAGAGCTGTTAGATGGGCTGAACACAAAATACGACCATCCTAGCACTCTTTGCTTTGCCATAGGAACTGGAGCTAGGAAAAAACAAAGCTTTTATTCTGGTGCAATAGCCAGGAGAAAGGGAAATGACTTAACCTCTCCATTTCACACAGGAGAAGCCTGGAGTGTGTGTGGGAGCATCCACAATTCGTAGGCATGGATTAGGATCCTTCTTTACAACTTATTAAGGAGGCAGGGAACAGAAAGACTGTAAGAAATCTCTCAGTAGAATTTTAATATCTATCTGTGTGCTGCTTTGGTATCTCAGTACCATCTTGTCCAAGAATTGTTTGTCTACTGTACATGCTTGAACGCTGATTTTTTTAATTTTTTTTTTTCCCCCTTCTTAACAGATACACTTAATTGGCTCTCAAATGGTTAACTAAGTCAGGGTTAACATCATATCATGTCCCTACAGCCTGAGGAGGGCTACTCATTTTCTGCTCCTGAAAGGAGAATAAACCATTACTGTAGATTTGTCAAGGTCTTTCATACAAGCATAAGAAACAGTAATTAACAGTAATTGTTCAAGATCATTCTTGTTTAAGATCACTCTGGTAATATTTTTCACTAATGAAACTAGAGAGTTAATTAGTTACTTCTTGCTAAATGTTCTAGTCAAATATCCTTTATCTCAAGTGTGAGCAGGCATTTGGGCTACAGGACACACCACAGAACCTTGAAAAAGCATTTGGGAGAGAAACTTTTTTTTTAGGAAACGAAACTTCTAGTTTGGAAATCAGAAACGTGCAAGCACTTAATCTTGTGTGAGGCTCTCTGATCCGTTGTGACAAGATTTATCATTTTTAGATGCTCCCTTGTTCCTTATGTGTGTGCTGACATGGAACTAGGCATTCATCATCAGCAAATAAAACCAAGCAGAATTGAATGAGGTTCCCAAGGAGCTGCCTCTTCAAGGTGTCGAGGTCGAGGTACAAAGCGCAGCATTTTTTTATAATGCAGATCACAATAGAGCACTTAATTTTCCATCTGAGATTCTTAGATGCTTCTTTGCTGTCTTAGTCATTAATAAAATAAAATAACTTCCACTATAAATAAATTTAAAAGTTTAAGTCTTAATGAGGTCGTTGAGATGGAAACAAAGGAACTATATATGTATCGATGGAGGACAGTGAAGTCACAGCAATGCAAATAGTAAGAAACATTTTCTGCACCTGACACAATAGAAAACTAGAGCTGTCTACTCAAATTCGCTAACAGCAGTATGGCTGTTATTTATCTAGTTGATGTTGAAATTTCAATGATTGTCAAAAAACAGAGAGGAAAAAAATGGTTACGAGTCCAGCATCATTGTGCTTGAATTGACTGTAAAAGACCAATTTTTTGGAAATTATCATCTTGCTTTAGAAATGAACTTCCGGCCACCTGAAGTAGATGCCCCTTCCAAAAATAACAGACTCAGAGTATCTTTAAACTTACATCACTCCAAAAAGACAAAGCAGCTCATGGGGAAAAAAAAGTTTCTGTTGTGGGTTTGTCCACCTGTCCTGAGCTATAGGAAACTCACTCTATTGTCCACTTTATTACAGATTTTCTTCAGGGTAGGAAGGTTTCATTTTTAAAGACAACCCCTGCCCTCAGCCATCCTCCCTCAAAATAAACCAAACCCTCTTATTAAATTGCCTTTTAAATTTGCCATTAAACTGCAACATCAGCCAGTAACAGCAGGGGTAGCAAAGCCTTGTGTTGTCTCGTCCTCTACGGACTTGTAAAAGGTCAAACATCTGCACGTCCTCGATGTAATTAGGTTGTGATGGGACAGCATCATCTTCCCACCAGCTGCCAGTGAGCCTGCTCGCACGGCTCAGTCCTGAAACACTGAGAAGGGTCAAAAATTGTACAAATCCTATTAAAAACCATATGTGGAAGTGAAAGCTTTCTGCTGTGTGCTCAGCCCCAAGGATGTATTGTGAAGCTCAGCTGGTCAGAAGTGGACATGGTTCATCTGCTGTGTGCCTTTGGTGCCAGGGACTAAGGAATGGGAGCAGAGCTGGGCTGATGGAGTGCCCGGGTGACGGACAGAGGGAAGAGCTTGGGTAGAATAAGGATAATTAGGTCAGTGTGGCCGGGCCACCAAGATGGCACAGCGGTCCAGATAGTGAGGTCTCAGGGTGAAAAGAAGCAACAAAAATATCTCTAGTGATGTCAGCTGGGTGTTTTGTTTTAGGAGAGAGTTTTGGAGTGACTGGAAATGGAGGTCTTGGACTGAATCCCGTGTCATAGAAATCATAGAAACATCAAGGTTGGAAAGGACCTCAAGATCATCAAGTCCAACCTACAGCCCTAACACCAAACCGTCTCCTCAAGTGCCACATCCAACCGGCTTTTAACCACGTCCAGGGATGGTGACTACACCACCTCCCTCGGCAACCCATTCCAGTGCTTCGCCACCCTTTCGGTGAAGAAGTTTTTCCTAATATCCAATCTAAACTTCCCCTGGCGCAACCTGAACCCATTCCCTCTTGTCCTGTTGCTATTCACTAGGGAGAAGAGGCCAACGCCCATCTCACCACAGCTGCCCTTCAGGGAGATGTAGAGAGTGTCCTGTTGTGGACATGAGGGTTTGGTGCAGATATACCAGACAACTAGTTATTTTTATTAGAATGCAGTTTGAGAAAGATTCAGGAAGCAGGAGAGGCCACTCAATGTATGAGTAGAAACGCTGGTAGCCTGCACTTTTCAGTTTACTGGAGGCTGCCACAGATTTTGTGCCAGAGGAAGGGACTGGGGAGAACGATGCAGTGCTGAGAAGTTAAATGAGGAAACCAACACTGTGTCCTCCCTGGGATGGTGGCAGGGTCTCAGGCCCATTTTGTTTCTGTGTTTATGATCCAGCTTTGCTCAGCAGAGAGCAGGGATCAATTCTATTTTTTTCTTTGCACTCTTATTCTTTCTGAATTTCCTGCATGAACACAGGGATGGTGTTCTTTGGCTTTGCAGTGTAGGATCTATCCCATTTTTAGCCCGTGCCATTTAAAAATGTAATCAACTGTTGACCTAGTTTGTCATTAATTTTCAAAAAAAAAACCATTTCATACACTAAATGCATTTGCTGCTTAGAGATCGTGTACGTGCTGAAGGTTGCTGAGCTGAGGTCTGGATTTCTGGCATAAATGTTGCACTAAAAGTAATGTTTTACAGAAATTGAGGCTCAGACAGAGGGTTTGAGGGTGTGTTTTCTGGCACTCAGGTTTTGAGAAACGTGAAGTATGTTGTATTTCTTCACTCAGTCCCCTGGTGAGTTGTTTTGATCATGGGGCTTTGTCAGAGAGTCAGAGAAGAGTAGAACTTGCAGAGGCAACACATACGAAATAGGGATTTTTAAAAACTTTTAAATATAAAGCTGCAAACTTAGGCCTCAAGTTCATCCCTGCTTTTCTGGAGAAATCCAGGCTGCTCATTTAACCTCCTCATGGACCAGGACAGAGCTCACACGCAGGGTGAAATCGTGCTGGAGAGGAAATACAACTCAGGCAAAGCCCCATGGCCTTTCAGCTGTGGTGGGTATGCATGGATCTAGATGTCAAATTAATTATCTGAAGTTTAATTAGCAGTTATTGAAGTGACCTATAATTTCCTGTTACTTGACTGAAGTACACGAACAGATGCCCTTTGCCTGTCCACTCCTGACATCCTTTCCCTTAAAAAAAAAGTGCTGTTTGCTAATATGAGATCTATGGAAATGGCAGAAAATTAGCATTTGTTTCCGCATCTATTTCAATTCATGAAGCACATCAGACCCTTTGACTTAGAGGACATCAGAGCAGATCAGGTTCTGGTCCTTCTGTTTAGTGATACATCTAATTAGTGCTAACAAACGGATTTGTGAATTGTTACGATAAATGGTCTTTGGCTCTGCCCCATGGTGTTCTACAAGTTCCCCATACGGAGAAGTCCTTCTCATGACAAAATTGTTCATTTATTCTCTATACAGAATAATAACTTTTTCTGGCAGGTGTATTATTTCCTTATTATTAATCACAGAATCCTCACAGGGCTGCTGTAAATACACAGCTGTGCTTAACCAGCGGATGCCTGTGGACTATTCTTTTAAATAGTGCATGTGACCAAGGTGAAATAACTTATTTGCTGCCCAGATTTAGGAAGTGGTCAAACACGGTTAATGAACTGACTTCCTTCATTGCTTTGTCCCATCATTCTTCCTGCCTTCTGGAGATAAATTATGCAATAGCCACTCACAGCATCTGAGACTCTCTTCTATTTCATTTCTATGAGGATATCATCATGGCAGTCACACCAAGAGCCTCTTCTGGGAGCTGGGCTGCAATTTGATATATTTGTTAATAGAGGCACACTGACAATATCTTCTATGATATAATTGATTGGAAATGTAGCAATGGTCCCAGTGTGGTCTCACAGGTAAACATGCAGTAAATTAAAATATAAAATGAGAGAAAGAATTGCACAAAGGATAACAAACTAAGGTGCACAAAGCACTAAAGCCCAAGGGCTTATGCAGCTGTAACCATTCAGAAAGCACTTACCAAATTACAGAGACTAAACAGGATTTGGCTGAATTAGCAGTGAGATAGGAGACCTCTCGGGAAACCCCAGGTGCTGCAGATGCTTTGTCTCAGCAGGTGCTGCTCATTCTCTAAAGAGGTGTTTAATCAGTGCCCCAGGAGGACCTGGAAAGGAAGCGAAGCGAGGGTTGCTCCTGCCCTGTCGCTTTCTGAGAGCAGCACCAGCATTTCTGTCACCCATCAGTTTGAAGCTAACGTACGTTCGGATATCTTAAACGCGCTTTCTGCTGTCCCTTGGAGGTGCCGGTGTCTGAAGGTCTTTGGTGCACCAAGGCGATCCCTCTTCTGTGAAGTGCTGTCGGGGTTTTGAAAAGCATGTTTGGCATGCAAGGAGATCCTTGATATTTGTGCTCGAGAAACCTCTGCTGTGTTAGAAACTGAGTATGTTGACAGTCTTTTCTGATTTTCCGGTCTCTGTTGCTTATTTACAAACTTCTGCAGTAAATATGACTGGCAGTGGTGATGTATAATATGAGTCTTCCCCTTGATTATGATGTTGTTTACCATCTTAAGGTCCTTTTTTTCTTCACTTGTTATGTATAAAGTCCATAGGAAATGGGTATTAAAATAGCAGGAGTGTTCTGAGGCTGCTCGAGTCCACTTGACCACCACATTTTACCGTACTAAAAAGACTACAGGAACTTTACGTGTCTATAATGGTATTAGATTCCATGAGGATAGAATCAAGTTCTTTAAATTATATAGGAAATGTGTATTAAAATAGCAGGAGTGTTCTGGGACTGCTCGAGTCCAGTTGACCACCACATTTTACAGTACTAAAAAGACTAGAGGAACTTTATGTGTCTATAATGGTATTATAATCCATGAGGATAGAATCAAGTTCTTTAAATTAGAAGGTTCATATCCAGATCTACTCCTCTAGCAGGCGGAGAGGATTGCTTCCTACGCTCTTATATACATTTCAGATCACAGATAATGTCCTGCTGGCCAGGTGCTCAGTTAGCAGTGGTATCTGTCCTCCTCCTCTGTTGATATTTCCTTTTAACCTCTTGGAAAATGTGGAGCCTCACCAAGTATGTTCTTATCGGTCAAGGGATAAGGAAAGTAATCCTCCCCCACACCTGCCAGTAGCAATTCAGGAGCTTCTTTGGATGTGCTTTGTAAAGTTTTCCCATGCAGAAATGCTATTGTTTTTCAATTTCTGAGTGTGTAACTCAGATTTTTGCAACTTCCACCCAGAAGAACCCTGTCACTTTGTAAAATCTGCTTATGACAAATGATACTGGTGTGCTTGTTTTGTTTGGTTGTTTTTTTGTTTTTTTTTTGCTGCCCAGACTGATTTGTGATCATGTTGATCTTGCAGATCGGACACGGGGTCAACACCTCTATTTCAAGAACCCATGTGGTGCTGAGGTTGAGTTAAAGCATTCCCTTTCCTCCTGTGTTCTCCCTCAAATGTATGTGATTATATAAGTCCTCTCCTTTCATCTCATGTGTTTTAAGTAGACTTCATCTCATGTAGTATTTGGTTCTTTTTCAAATGCATTAATTCCTATAGAGATAAGTAGTTACAGAATAGACTAAGACCTTATTCTGAAATCCCCCTCTGTTGTGAAGATCTTTGCAGGGGAGAACTGCAGCAATAGTCTCACGTCTGAATTGATTGCAGTAGACATCAGGAATACAAACGCTGTGGAAAACAGAGAGTCCTACAGCATGCTGGCAGCTCAATAGAGAGGGAATACGAGCTCCCAGACTTCGATTTGTGAAGCAGAATATTTTGTGGAATCACGGGGAACCAGTTGCTTCCTTAAAATTCATCCTCATTTTTTCTGTACTCCCATTTTTGTTGGCACTACGAACCTTTCCTATGCACTACAGCAATACTGCATAGCCAGGTTTTAAAGACTGCTTCAGAGGTCCCCTTTGGGCTCTCCAGTTTTATGTAGACGGGACACGGAGGAGCACTGAGCCGCTATTACTTTGGAGCAGAAATGTTGCTGTGAGGAGATTGATAGGAGCCATGTGCCTCCATGTACAGTCTGAGCTGCATAAATTACAGCCTCTTAACAATAAGGCACAGCTAAATTTCAACCAAAGGTAGTTGTGCCCTATTATTTTAGTTCTCACCTATGCATAAGTATATAAATATGTACGCCAGGAAACAAGACCTGTATGTGAGAGTGGGGAGGGAGGGGTAGCTGGAGTATAAACATAAGAAAATTGTGATCAAATCTATAGAATTCACTGTATTTGAACCACACAGGATCTCGAACAGCTTGGCATTTGTAACGTGGCAGGATGTTGTTTTATGGTGCAATCCCACAAGGTGAATTAAAATAAGGATTAAAAAGCCCCTATAAATCAGATTTTATAGCTGCCTAAACCACCTGCAAACTGTTGGTACTTGTTTTCAAAATCCACCATCATTCTGCTGTCAAATTGATTTCGGTTTCATTAGCAGAGCTGGCATTGCCTGTGCTGGCAAAATCTACCAGCTGCATAAATTACTGGGAGTGTAATTGTAAGCAATGTCTTAATTTTGTCAACAGCAATCCACAGTGCCAACGATATCCTTTATGCACTATTTTTAATTGTCTTGGCTGGATGTTTTTTCAGCAAATTTTACCTCAATGGGAAATAACAGGAAGAATTATGTGAGCCTGTAGCAGGAAGATGCTGTATGTGAAACCCAAGAACATCCACCAAGGGACTCTCCAGCATTTGTGAACAGTTTCTAACTCAAAAAGTAGGTTCTCAAGTACTGTGGATAAGTGAAGGATCTTGTTTTGGCGGCCCTGTGGAGTGTAGAGACACCAGAAAGTATTGCAAGTGAAAGCTGATCGGGTGAGCTTCTCTGCGCATGGGTGAGTTAGACTTCGGTTCATGGGCACAATTGGCTGAGTCTACAGGAGGAGCTTGGTTCCCCACGGCTCTGCAGTCACCGCACCATCCGCAGGCTGGCTGCTCCCATCAGTATTTTGCAGCCTGGCACGAAATTTAGAAAATCTATACAAGTACACATGATATGTGACCAAAATAAACATCGAGGGGTGGCTTTCACCTCTCCTTAAGGTTTCACCAATGTGAGCTATGTTAAACATACAGAGGAAGATAATGGGCTGCGCGGTTCATGTCTTCAATTTGGTGAATTGTCTCAAAATCGTTCTGTATGAATGAGGTGTCTACAAATACGTAATTAATGAATACGAGAGAAGCTAACAGCCAGGAACCAAGTCTATGTACTATAAATCCTGGGTAGTAAGTTACTCTGCACCACAATTGATTTGCACAGTTGAAGACTTTAAGTAGAAGATATCTTTCTCTGTTTGGTTGTGAGTAATTGTAGGCAGTGCCATAAGATTCATATTATGATGGGAGGGAATGTGTTTGCCCTGTAAATGTGGAGAGTTAATGTTGTGGCATATCTCTGCATGAAATAAGTCTTAGTAGGTTGGTTGATAGGTTTGTCCCTGCCCTCATTCAAAAGCATTCATTATTGGCAATATTCTATATATTAAATGGAACGGTAATGAATCTGTTTAATGTGAAAGTAAGCGTCCTTCGGTTTCGATTTAAAACTTGTAGCATGTTTTACAAGTAACCATTTATTTCTCTGAAAAAGCAAAGGTAAAGCCAGGGAAATCTTAAAAAGCTCTCTGAGGTTGTCTGCAGTGCTCCAGCCTCTCTCCCTCTGCTTTTCCTTTAAAGCTCTGGACTGAGCTGACCATTGCAGGAAGAGCTTTTCCCATCAATCACAACTGGATTCTGGTTGCCAATACACAGAGAGCCAATTTAGCTGTCTACTCGAGTATGTGATCTAAGTCACGCTGAGGTTAAAGCCTTATCTAAATCCTATTAAAGCCAATGCTAAGACCCCATAAACTTAATTGGGTTTAGTGTAGATCTACTTTACGGATTTCTCTTTGTATCTTAGCACACTTGTATTTTTTGATCAGTTGGTACCTTTTCCAAACTGTAGTTAAACTTGTCTGGGACAGTACTGTGTATTCTTACCTTCATCTTTTAAATTAGAGTGGTATACGTAAGGTGCAATCTGGAAAGACAATTAGTACCTCTATATTCAAGGAAAACCACCACAAAAATTGTTCATGACTTTTTTTTCCGTTAAAAGCAATGTCTGTCAATTGTGCTAACCTGGGAGCTGTGGTTTTTGTTAGGTATTTTAGGTAGAGGTCAGTCCTGCTCTTACAGGTTTTGAAGTTTACTTTGATGTACAAGAGGCATTGGCATCTTTATTCATGTGAGTGGGTTTACTGAGATACAGAAACATCATTTGGGCCTTGAGTAGATACTCTCACCTGCACTCCAAACGATGTCTCATTAAATACTCAGTTTTGACAGCAGGCCACGCTGTAGACACCTTCTTGTTGGCAATTACTTGATTGAATGAATAATCTTACCAAGTTTGATACGAGTTAAGTGCCCCCCAATGTGACGGAAGTTCTGGCACTTAAAGTGCTTTTCAGGTCTGATGATGAATCTATGGACCGCAGAAGTGAAACGCAATGTTATTAGCATCCTTTAAGTTAGCAGAACCACTGAATATATGACTCATTGCTGCCCTACCTGTGATTTAGAACCAGGGTCCTAGTTTATGGGGGTTTTGGCTCTGTTAACACAGCAAGATGAATATTCCATGGGGAAACAAGTATTGGTTATACATCTCTTGCACAAGGTGTTGAACTCAGTGGGATGTTTTATGTTGACTTCGCAGAGCCCAGCCTTCTGTGAGCATGTTTTATTCATTAGCCTAAAACTCTTGTGAAGAAATAAGTGACAGCAATTATTAAACATTTGCTGCATTTAATTTATTCCTTTTAAATTCTTCTGTGGTTTAATAGCTAGGGAAAAAGTTTGCAAGGTGATAGTGCGAGACTCCATCTGTTCAGACAGATTAAAGGAACCAGAGGACAACTTTTAAAGGATGCACACTAAAGGTATTGTTATTGCTTTTGCTGAGTTTAATTACAGAGAATAGGGACCGATAAATATGTCTACAGGACATATTGATTGCTCTGTGAATGTACGCTATTTAAAAGCAAAGTCAAAGATGTTTCAACTGGATATGACCTCTCAAGACATGCATAAAGCTGCAAGGTGAGTATTTGGCAGAGGGGAGGGTTAGTTTTGGTTTACATACTGCTCTAAGGTACTTTAAAAAAAATCACTTGAAGCATCAGATGAGTAACTGTACGTGTTCCTCACCACAGAAAGGCTGGGGTGGGAAGAGGCCTCTGGAGATAGTCGAGTCCAATGCCCCGTGCTCAAAGCACGGTCAGCTAGAACAGGTTGCTCAGAACCATGTCTGTCTGGGTTTTGGAGATCAACAGTGGAGACCCTGCAATTTCTGAGGGCAGCCTATTGCCGTGTCTGAGCACCCTCACAGTAAGGAAGATTTTTTTCATGTTTAAATGGACGTTTCAGCCCGTGTCCATTGTTTCTTGTCCTACTTCTGAGCAGCAGATAAGATTTTGGCTCCTGTCCTCTTTACTCCCTCCATGAGTTGCTCAGAGATATTGATGGGATCCCTTGAGGCTTCTCTTCTCAGGGCTAGACAGTCCTCGCCCTCTCCTTATCTGGCAGATGCTCCAATCCCATAATCATCTTTGTGGCCTTCATTTGCACTTGCTTGAGAGTCCAATGAGTGCAAGCTTGTGCTTTGAATATTTCAGGTTGCATTCAGGCAAGTAATTTCATTTCCCATTTTATGATTGTCTTGCCTGTCCTGAAGAAAAATATTCCAGACAACTTTGAGCTTTTTTAAAAAAAACAAAAAAACCCCAACAAAACAAACAAGCAGGTCTGGCTAAAGAGAATTGACAGAAACCAGGAATTATCTTCATTATGTCATTGGTAGAACAGTGTAAAGAATTCATCTTGCAGTGCTCTGTAATGCTCTTTTTGGCTAATTTTGATTTCTACATGTGGTGAAAGGCCCCAGATCTCATTCATGTGGGAACCTGAGATCTGAGTGGATCAGATGAGGGACTTAAAACTTCAGTCCTATAGTCCAGAGGAAAAAGTCTTTACCCACAGATAAATTACTCTCTAAAATTACCATTAAGCTCTATACCCAAGAAGTTCTACCTTTGAAGATACAAGAAAATTCATATCCAGGACTACAGACACTTGTTGATTTCATTAGAAGGAAAAGTCAATAAATCTCTGAACAAAACTGCCTTTAGTCGCTTAGAAGCTTTCAAAATTTCTGCCAAACTTGCAATAACTCTTAATTAACCTATCATTGCTATAAAGAATGAATTTAGCAAAAATAACAAATTTCCCCAGTGAGACCAATAATTAGAGCTTGTGATGTGTTCTATAATCACTTTGAATAGGGCAATAAGTATGTGTGTTTTAGCAGCAGTCATTTAATCCTTTTCATTAAAAGAAACTAAGGTTGCGGATGTGGTTTTTAGTTTCCTCAAAGGTTATCTGGGGTTTTTCTCCCCTGTAGGAACCAAATGCCCTAAAGACATTGGATTACTTATCCAATTATGGCTGCTTTCCTAACTAATAGTTTTTAGATATTCATTTTTAATGATTTTTATGCCTCTTGAAAATGCCAGCAATATTGCTCATAAATCATTGTCCTTTCCTTTAGCTCCCCGGGATTAATAGAAATTCTCTTTAATTAGAATTCTAGCTGGAGCAAGTGCATTTAATCTCACCTGGTTTTTGAGGAAGGCATTTAGCTGGTACAGCTCATTAAATAGCAGAGCTACAGGTTTAGTGCCATGAGTAGATGTAGGATGAGATGGTGGGGGAAGGGGAGTTTATATGCTGCTCGAGAGATCGCAGCGTGCCTTCAGGAGCATTATTCTTTAAGCACAGTTGTGCTGTATGTTTTCCTTTTGATATTTTCTGCTTAGTACCGTGTCATTGTGTGTCAGCTTTGTGCACAGCGCTTATATATCTTAGAAATAACTGCACGCATATTCGTGGTGATAGTAACTGCCACGGGCTTCGCTCCTCTCAGGGAGTCTGTAGGCAAAGGTATGACAAAGAATGAGTTTTATTACTAATCCGTTGTTGTTTTCTTTTGGGGGTCAGTGGTTATTGGTGGAAAGAACTGAGAATTGTGATGGTTTGCAGATGGAGGGTTGATTCATCAAGGTTGGGTGTTACAGATCTCACGTCTTTTTGGCCAGCCCTGATGGCTGGAGGTACGCTGAACCCCGTGCCTTGCACGAAGGGAGCTCCTCTGCCACCTTGGATATCCATCCACTGGAGTATAAATGCTCTCATTTCATGCCCATACTGTGCTAGAACAAACGCAGGGGAATAAATCAGCTGCAACTAAGAAGTATTGAATATGATAAAATTGCTTTTGATTTATATTCCTGGGGAGTGGGATCCAAATGGAGGCCAAAGGTGAAAACAGGTGTAAAACCTTACGTAGTTCACCGCCTCTTTAAGAAAACATCCATTTTTTTTTTTGCTAAATACCAATCCAGGGAAAAAGACCTCTGTGTGTTTCATTTTTCTTTGCTGACGTTTTGATGTGATTAAATTCATGGTGCTGCAAAGAAATATTGCCAAGCAAAGTTTGCGGTCGAAGAAATAGTGCGATGTTCTTCCAAAGGCAGCAAATGCATAGCAGCTTTCTCTTTAGCATGATTAGTAAAAGCACGGTTCCATTCTAACCTGTAAATCACTTTTTCTCTGCATGGGGCACTTCTCTTAAATGCTGACTATCTTCTGTCAACTGGCACAGCTAAACACGCAAAAATACTAACACCTCACGACTTGATGAGATATTGGGGAGTCTGATGTGGATGTGTAATCAGCAGAGAAACTGCTTACATTGAGTAATTTCACTTCTCTGGCCATTCATTTCTGGGCTACTGATATGATTTAGGAGGCTGATGTGGTATTTATAGTGATTGTGGGTTTTGTCTAAAAAAAAAAAAAAATAATGGTTGTGACTTACATTTCTTTGCGTGTCTCAGTTCCCCAAGGAAGTGTTGCTTCTGGCATTTGACTAGGCACTAAACCACTTTTTTTTGGACTCTTTCACAGCGGAAAAACATTTCTGTAAAAGACCAGTCCTACTGGTTCAAGAAGACAGACAGTGTTATGTCTAAGCCTCTGGCTTAATTTTGTTTTTAACCTCTCTTTAAATATTTCTGACACTCAGAATCACTAAAGGGAATTTTTGATCTGAAGGGAGAGTAACCAGCTCATACTGATTTTTCTACATGAACCAATTTCAAGAAGAAAACCACCTTGCAACCAGCCTTACGAATTTATATTGTTATCTTTAGCTGCCTGATGACCCCACTCTCTTGTTCTCACTGGTTTTGGTTTGGTTTGTTGGGTTTTTTTTCCTTCCTTCTTTAAAGTTCATGCAAATGCTTTCCTCCCGGTCACGTGTTGGCTGATTGTTTGATTTGTTGGCTGTTTGATTTGTTGGCTGTATGTTGGAGCAATGGTTGCCGAGTGCAACCCAGCCCTCACCTTAGCTGCAAGTTTTTCTCTTCTAAGCCTTCAATGGCTTTTCGTGGATGTTTAAAATATCAAGGTGATTGTGTGTGTAATTACAGTCTTTTTATTTTTTTCATAAAGTGAAGAAGCTATTCTATCAGGGCTGTATTTGTTTCTTAGAAGAAGCACGGAGCTCTTCTGAAAGAGTCAGCAGCCACCTTTAGAACGTGTAACAGATAGGATTGGTGATACCTGGTTCTGTATTGAAAGGCCGAGTAGTTATTTTCAGGGTCATGAAGTAAGAAAATGAATGAGCTGGAAATAGGACCTGAGAGCCCTGGTTCCCCATCTTGTGCCCATAAATACCCCGCCTTCCGCTGCCACCTCTCCAGGATCCTTTGCAAAGGCATTCATTCGGGCAGAGCGTGAATGCGTACGAAGGTTAAGGAAGCCCCACAACTTCTGAAAGTCAAGAACATCTTGGTGTTGAGCTGGTCGCTCGTCCGCCAACCCCCAGAGTCCTTTTACCCAGCACTGAGCAGATATCTCCCGTTTCCTGTATCTTTGCTCCTAAGAAGTCGAGGATTTAGGAAACTGTGGGGTTTAGGAGACATAGAAGACTCTGAGTTTTGAGCTCTCTCCTTTTCTGACATTGGAAGAAGTCACTAAGCCACTTACTTTTTCAGTACATCACATAAAATGCAAAGTGTATTTGATGAGGAGCCACTTACACAGTTCTTTACAACATGTAGACAGAGTTATGAGGTTGGGCAGCAGCTTTGTTGATGAAAGAATAAAGAAGTAGCTTTTTCGTTGTTTTTTTTCTCTCACCTTCTGAAATGGGCAGAATAAAAATTTTAATTACTTGCTTGTCCATAAATAATTCAGAGAAGCTATAGGTTGCGCTCATACACATGCACAGACGTGTAAGATACTTATCAAGCGCCAGAAAATTGCTTGAGCACAGGTAGTAAATTGTCTACGTATTTACGACCAGTAGTTGATGTGCCCACACACGGTGACAGAGAAATGGTATGTCAAGGTGATCAGCAAAGGGCAGCAAGAAAGAGCCTTCTCTCTTCTGTAAAGGCAGCCAGGTGTCAGGCTCTCTCTAGGTAGCTTTTCCTACGAAATTTTGAAATTTGTGGTGTGCAGGTGGGGCTGGGCTTTGCAGTAAGTACCTATAAATTATCATTTTCTGCTCAGTCCTTCCCTTCTCCCCAAATATTCCTTACAAGAGGAAGTGCGAAGGAGTTTGTAGGTGAAACCAGGTGATTCTCAAACACACAGAAGACTGATAGTAGAACATTTGAGGGAGGAGGAGTTGTGAATGAGGACAGGTAATCGTCTATAGAAATCTGTGAATAGCATCGAGCTACCTATCCATACAGAACGTGTGTTGCTTTATTTCTTTTGGAAGAAACGAGATTGAGTCATATATCAATTAACCTTAAGCCAGATAAGTGGCTGAGGATTAATTTACTAGATAATACTGGAGTCTTGTCGTGGACAAGTCTGGAAGGATGTGGAGGATTTTTTGGAAACTATTTAAAGTGTAGTTAATGTTCCTTTTAAATATACACAAGATATAACAGAATTATTTGAAGACTCCTTTTATTAGGAAATGGAACGTTTTCAAAGGAAAATAAATGTTTAAGCAGCAGTTCCCAGCTTCTGGGAGGTAATGTGGTTTCCTGCAAGACAAAGGAGCTTCCCAGAGTTACCTGATGGAGGATCATGGCTTGGTAGTGAAACGATGGAATTGAAATGCTGAGTTGCTGAGCATTTGAGGGGTTTTTTGGTGTTTTTTTTTTATTTTTTGCAGGCTGCCCATTAGGAGGCTGCTAATGTTAATTGGAGCTCTTTTGCCTGGCATGGGGCCTCACCACTTGCATTTGGAGCAGGATATGCTGCGATGCACTGAATACTTTTAGCTGGAGTCCCAAGCTGCTGTAGTTTCTGCTGGTTTTTCTTCTTCCAGGGGCAAGGTACGAGGAGAAGCAGTCAGCAGTTCTCTCTGTTGATCCTTTGGGGCAAAGTGCATCTTCAAAATATGTAAATATTTCAATTGCTAATTTGTACCCTTGGCATTCAGGGTGACTTTTTCAAGTGACTGACGTGCCGCGTGATTAGTTGCTCGTAGCCTCATAATTAGCTGAAATGTCATTTGCGTTGCATTGCCTTGTTGCATGTTTTGCTACGTGTGTAAATCGCTGGAGAGGAAAGCGCTCGGACGGGTACCGCTGCGGTGGCAGCACAGGTGTTCAGCTGGGGAACAGACTTTCTCTTCTTAGATCAGCAACCTGTTAAAAAAAAAATTAGTAACAGCTATGTGCCACCTTTACCTCATTTATTAAAAATCAACTCTGCATCTAATTCCTGTGCCCTCTGAGAAGATCTGACCGAGAAGAATTACTCTCGTGGAGAGTCTTTCCTATGTGCATATGCTCATTGGTTTGGTTTATCTTTTTTTTTCTATTTATTTCCTTTGATGCATTTTTCATTTGAAGATCTCGAAACCCTTCAAAATTCTCTGCCAAGTCATTCACCTGCAACTCCAAAGGCTTTAGGGCTGTTTCTTCTCTTTCTGCTATGGTTAATACGATTCAGAAAGTCAATGCTTTGTGCTGCAGATCTAAAATGGTTTTAATATGTACCTGTGCACAAAGTCTCTGATTTTGTGTCTTCTTTCCTGGCACGGTTAGCACCCATGCAGTGTCCCACAGACTTATTTGAAGTGATTTATGGATTACTTTTATGGGCAAGGGTCAGCTTTTTAAAAGAAATTAAGCACCTAAGCTTCTTTCAAACCTAACCTGCACGGTGCAGGAGGCAACATGTTGGGATCTGTTACCTGCTCCGTTGTCTCTGGGACATTTTTACTTGATCGGTGTTGCTAACGCCTCAGTTTCTGTCGTAGCGGTACCGGGTTTAATGCATTTCAGGGCACAAGGGGCTGGTAGAGAAATAAAGCATGAGCCAGTTGCTGCCAACAGGTCTTGAGGAGAATCCTTCAAAACCCTTTGCCGTCCATTTAGCGCCAGGGTTAAGTGGTTCTGTTTAGCTGGAGAAGCCAAATTATGAGAGCTGTTCTTTTTATTAACCCTTTTGTATAGGAAAGAGTATTTTTACCCATTGGTAGGATGCAAAAAGTGTCTTCCATCCGATTCCTGCCTAAACGGCTCTCGCGTTACTCAATACAATGCACTTCCCAAATCACTTTGACATTTGCCATCAGTGAAAGCTTGAAAGTGCCGGAGTGTGTCTGTGGCTGCACAGGCTGGCAAGAAGTTCTGAATTACCTTCAGCTGCTAAAACACGGACTTTCTAACCCACAAATGTGACATTGATTTCTCTTGTGGTGTAGATTATGGAGGAAAATGACCTGGCTCAGCTTCCTCTGGTTATGTTCTGAGAGAACTGAGTCTACATGATTTATTTTGGTTATGAAAAACTCTTGTCTTGCAATAGCTGTAGTTCAGGATTTGCTTGCATTTAGCCAATGCAGTGAGATGGTAATATTGATGACCATTTTATTTTACCGTGAAAGGTGATGTTTTCTGACACAGTCTGCAGCTCTCGCAGTCCAAACAACTGTTACTTGGATCTTTGTAAGATTTTTTTTTTTTCCATTAGGAACAGGTTGAACATAGCCTGGCTTCTCTAGAACGGGTATATATGGGCCAAATTCAGAGAGACTTGAGGCCAAGTTTTAAATACCAGAGCACCAGAATGCCATGTGCTTGATCCTTGCAGGTGCTTTAGAAAGGACGTGTTAGACATCAGGCTCCTTTTATAGTGGTCACACAGGTGATTCGTGCTTCTTCACAAGCACTTTTAAAACAAAAGAAAACAAAATCATTATTGAACCTCAGATGAGTATAAAGCAAGCCAAGAAGCTTCACAGAAAATTAAGATATTAGAAGTGTTTCTTGCACCCAGCTGGTAGTTCTATGGTGATGTCTCTTGGCGTGCATCTGCACCAGTTAAAAATAATTCTGAAATAGCAAGGTTCTTGGCCCTGCTGATGCTCTTGCTTTTTTGCTTTTCAAATAAGGTTTTACTAAGAAGAAGGTTTTCTCTTGTTATGATTTATGATGACTTGCTCTTTATCAGAGTACTCGTTTCAGCTTGAAGTCTGTAATAGCACAGCTGATGGAGGAGTTTGGGCACAAAGCAGTTATCAATATTAAAAATACCCTTTCACGACAGCAGCGTCTTTGTTAAAGAAAAACTTTCAGTATTTGCTAAAAATGGGCAGACCCTATACTCCTCCACATGTCTGTTTTGTGGCCAGACTGACTTTACTGAGGATTTTTTTTCCCCCCATTCTTGCATGTTGGCTTCTGTGATGAACAAATCGAGAATGGATATGTCATAAAGAAAAATAGATACCCAAAGTCAGGTCAAGAAAGGTAAATGGGTGCAGGGTGTAGAAGATGTAGTTCGCTTTGAATCAAAATCACTTACTTCTGCAAAATATCTCCCTTTCAGCTCCAGCTCTGCCTCTTGAGTTATCTTTGCCCCAGCAATGACTGGAGCTTGCCTGCGGGGCAGAGTCGGGTCAGGAAGAGATCTTGGAATGGATCATTACTGCTTAAGTAAGCATAAAACATCCATGTATTTCCCCACAGTTCTGCTGTGGGAAAATAAAAACTGTCTTTTTTTTCCCCTATTTACTGTAGTGGGTTAGTGGTAATCACCATTTATGAAGTCACTCATAAGAAAGTAATAGCCTGAGTAGTACTTTGGGATTAAAGCACATTTTTAAATGATGCTATAAGGAATCATTTTGGTAATGCAACACTGATCTGGAGCCCTGAGATGGTTTACATCCCAGGATTGACCAAACATTGTGGGGTTTATTGCCCATGATGATATGTAGTGTTCCGGTATTTTTCTTTCTGTAGAAGAGTTGCTTTTTGTGGCTGCTGATATTTAGCTTTGGTGAGATGCCCAGGATGGACAGTGGCTGGAGCTTCCCAGTAGCCTTGCCTGGGTGATGGAAAGGGATGTTTGCACCAGTTCCAGATCAATACTGGGTTTCATTCGTGCCAAGCAGCTGCATTTGCCAAAGAGGGAAGGGAGCCGTGCGGTGATGAAGGGCGAGAGCTGGGTAGGTGAGTAACTGGAAAATATCCAGTTGCCATTTTTCTTTTTAATGAACACGCAAGGCCAAATTCAGCAGCAGTATTACTCCAGGTACTTGGATCAGAAATCATGGTGACAGTTTATTTGCATCCTGGGAATGCAGGGAACCAACTCGTATAGCCTAGGGCTCTCTTGAATAAAGGCAGCGCAGGATGGATTAAAAAATAATCAAATGGTTCCTTAGCCAGTTTATATGATGGTAATTGTGAAAATGTCAGCATACAGGATCGATTTTGTAGAAGAACTTTCTCAAAACGTAACATATAGAGTTAGTGTGTTCTGCATTGGATCTCACTGTGATGATGTTTCATGTGTTGAAACTTCTGTAGAAGGAGGGTTTGGACCAGATTTTGAAATATTTCACAAACACGTTTTGGTGTTAACATCAACAGGCAGACACAAACACTCCTACTTTCCTCTGAAACGCTGCTCTGTACTGTTCTGTCAAGAGATGTTCTCATGCTTCAGTTTTACGTATGAAGCAGCGTCTTAGAAATTTCGCAGTTGAAGCTGGAAAGCTGCGATTCTTGTGCTGCCGAGCAGCACCTGAACACTTGATGTTTTTTCCCCAGTATCTCGTTACAGAAACAGCCTCAGGAGCATGTAACCCCCACCCCCCCATCCTCCACACACAGCTTCCAGGCAGGTTATACTTGCATTTGACCCAGGGGGTTGTGTTTTGGGATTTTCTTTTTCTTCTAATAATCTTAATCATCCTTTTAGATCTGAAGCAGCTGCCCTGATAGCCTTCTGGATACTTGGTAAAAGGCACTAATTTGGAGTGGGGATGGCAATTTTGCTCATAAGAGAGTTAAAGAGACTGTCCTTCTGCTCTGGTTTATTGGATGACTGAGCTAATTCATTATTTGTATAGGAATCTTATATTTTTATTTCTGGATGGTCATCCTTTCAGGACTGTAAATCTAACTAATTTGAATACATGAGATTTGCAAGAGGGTGTTTCTGGTTGGCTTTAAATAGAAGAAATAATTAGCTAGCAAAAACTTCACTGCTTTGTGACTAACTTTCTGACAGTTCTGCAGTTAAAGCTATAGGCAGTGCATTAAGTCCAAGAAGAGAATATGGCGATTAAAACCGAGTTCCTTACTACTTGGACAGTATCAACGGCTTAGCTCGTGTTTGTTAGGAGAGGGCATCTGTCTCCCTGCCTTATTAGATGAGGAGAAGGCAAATATAAAGGCAAGAAAGAGCCAATCCAGCCCCCCACGTTGCTTCCACTTTGCCAAAAGCCACGGTACCGCCTGTTGGAGAGGGCTGCCGCAGCTGCGGATACATCTGCTGATCGCCACGGGGGTCGTCCCTGTAGGTTTTTGTCTAAAGCGGCAATCTGTCGATACAGATATCGACAAGTGCCATCTTACTGCCGTGTGTTTTCCGCAGGTTAGGTTCCCTGACAGGAATGGCACATGCAGAGGTGCCGAATCATAGCCGTCCCCTTCGTTTGTGCGGAGAATACCGGGCAGGGACAGACCGACGCGGTGGGAAGATGAATGTCCTGTCAGCCTCGAATATTATCTGCAGATAAACGAGTGTGATCAGTTCTTGATTTGTAATTAGCAGATGATTTATAGTGTTTTAAAAAAAAAAAGGAAAAAAGCCTAAACCCTCGACTCTCCATCATTTTACGTAGGATCCTTACTGTGAGGTATGGTGGGAGTTGTAAGGTATCGCCCGAAGGGCTCGCGTGCAGAGGAACATCCACGATGCCAGGATTCAGTCGGCGTTGCCAAGACGCAGTGGTAGGAGGGAGGGAGAAGCGGCAGTGTGGTTCCGAGAGGAGCAGGTAAACATATGGAAAGGACACACGTTGCGAAGGGTACTTCTGAGACCGAAGACCTAGATGGAGCCAAGAAAATCTGTGTTCGGTTCCTTATGTCAGCGTGAGCTGCCTGTACCTTTTCCTCTGAATGAATTCCCGTGTTCTCGGTACCTGGTGGCACAGCGGTTGTGTCTTACGACAGTGAAAATAGATATTACGGAATGAAGAGGGCACCGCAAATGCTTCTCTGATCTCAGCCTCCTAATATATGTTGATAGCAACCTAGGAAGCTAATAAGGGAGTGTTGCAACAGCCTAAGAGGCTCCCCAGGAGAGATCAGTTCCAGGGAGAAGGGAGCCTGGACGGGGGCACCGACGTTGCTGTGTTCACTCTGAGGGCACACACAGTTCTTTGTCCCGTCTTATGTCCTAACATTAATGTGTTTGGATCGCCTTGAGTGAAAATTTATTTCCTATAAATCCTTTCGGTGCATGTAATGGCCCTGTCGGCATTTCATAAAAACCTCAGTGAAACTTGGACCGGCTGCTTTAAAAGGAATAATCTGCCTGCTTTGGATAAGACTGCTCACAAGTATTTTTTTATTATTTTTTTTTTCACGGGGCCGATGGAGATGCGACAAGATTAGACTGGGCAAAGCCTGTAGTTCAGGTTCTGGCCGGATTTTATGGAGATGTGATCCCTACTCTGGCAAGTGTGGGGCTGCTTTGATGAGATTCTAGTGATGCTTACTGGGAAATGGGGATGGGAGGGTCTGTGGGTCAGAAATTCATTCAGAGGATCTATGGGTTGCCACGTCTGCTGCTGGTCTTGCCTGGCAGCTTGGAAGTGGGTGCTGGGGCTTTTTACAACCCTGAGTAACAGAGCTGGTCTGCTCACTGTGTCAGCAGAGCCTAAAGCTGTTTGCTCAGGTCCCATCTCTGCTGCAAGGAGCCATCAAGAATGGCAGTTCAGCTTTTTTTTATTTATTATTTTTTCAAAATTTTGATGCTAGGAAGATCTGATCAGGATTTTTAGGGACTCCCCGTCACTTGAAAATTAACATTAAGAGAGTTTTCAAAGAGAACTGTAGGACAGTTTTAGTTTGAGTTTTGATTAAAGCCTCTTCATATTTATTTTTAAGAGAATCACAAGGCATTTGCCTGTTGCTAAATATAAGCAGGATGACTCAAAGAGAATGCTGAGGTCCAGAATTTGAGAAATGAATCAGTGAGATGCTTGAAGCCCTATTAAATCCCACTTCATATTTTTCCAAGTTGCCAACAAATGTAAACAACAAAAATTAAGATAACATGTTGTTTTGGTCTGTGTTTTTAGGCTGACATATGCTGCCGAGTCTTGGAGAGCACCTCACAGACACGTGAGTGCTTTAATATTGCTTTCCATAATGATTCATGTGTACAGGACTTGGTTTTTTCCTCAGCTCGCACTTCTGCTACGCTTCTGGAGGAGACTGATGTCGTTTCCATGTTAAATTGAACACTGCACCTTGCTTGACCATCCCTGCAGTTTTGAGTCTTTTTAAGGAATTTAAGCATCTAAAGAAGCAAATCAGCATAATTTGTTGGTTTTCTTTGTTCTTAAGGTATTAGCTCTGGTTTTTTACATGCTGAATTTTTTCTGGAAATCCTGGAAAATATCATTTTAGGCATTTAAGCAGCTAGGTACCTTCCGCAAAGCTTGTCCACAGAGAACCTGCTAACTAAGAAATATTTTACAAGAAAACAATCCCACAACAGTCTAGTTTCCTGGGGTAAACGAGTGTGGAAATGTATTGCAGCTCATCTGTAAGACTGCGCATTCAAAATCTGAATTTTGAGCCACGTTTCTTCCATGGATTTAATTCTTCTTGCTAAGGCTACGATCCCGTGGCTTTTAGTCCGGCTTCAGCTGCGTTTCAGAAGGCCCCTTCACATGTCATAAATAGTTTAAGTCCAGATTAAATATGGGAGCATCAGTGCAAATATCCAGCTGCACAAACAAATCTATTTCTCCTTTTGGACCTGGCAAAGAACTATTCGACTGTGCCTGAAATGTAGCTTCTTAAGCTTTAAAATGTCATCGTTTCTGTCTGTGATCGCGTGGCCACAAAAACATTGATGCAGTTGACCACAGGCTCTAAAGCGAGAGAAAATCGGTTACGCAGTCAGAGCCTAAGGATCCAGCCGAGTAGGTGAGGGAATTCACAAGATTTGTAGGTCTAACTTGGCTGCATCCTTTGAAAAACAGATTTGTAAGGAAAGAAATTACACGTTGATTTTTTTGTTGTTAGGGCGACTTCCTATTCACAGTGTTTTTTAATTAAGGTGTGTATTTTCTCCATATCATTCCATTACAAGTAAAAAAAAAAAAATCTCTTTACAAAGAGGCTCTTGTCTATTAGTGTGACGCTTACCCTCTGCAGAGGGAAGGAATTTGAGGGATTATTGAAGTAACATGAATCACTGCTCTATAGGCATGAATTTCCCACTTGCTGCCTATTTACAGGGTGTGGTTCTCCCTTGTCCTAAGGCATTTTTCTATAGCTGTGACAGGCCTGGGGTGCCTTTCTGCTCAAAAAGTGAATTTCTTTAATTTTTTGAAGTGCTGTGTGTCTGTTTTTTCGATGCTGGGACTAGGATAACTCCTATCAAATTTCAGATGGGAACAGAGGAAATCCAACTGCTTTAGATCACATATGAAAACTTATATCGACTCTGGGTTTGAAGTTGGAAATCCTAATCAATTGGAGTGCATTCTCAAGTCTGATAAATCTTAAGACCTTTTAATCAATATAGCTTAGGGCTTGTGCCAGAGCACATAGCCAGCTGTAATATATATGACTTCTGGTAAAGTTACAGAATTCCTTCATGTTTATTTAGGATGAGTATCTCTCTAAGATGTTGTATTGTTACTTTATGGAAGAGGTTTTAGCTGACTGAGTTTAAATTACCAGTGGTTTTTTTTCTTCCCAATTTAGGGCACAATCTAGGGGTACTTATAAATGAGAAGCAGACGTGTCGATACAGTTGTGCTCCATTATGCATCATTTCTCACTTTTCAAGTGCCATTTTCAGTCATCTGCATGACCTTCCCAAGTGCTGGACTGAATATCACTTACAGGCAGGAGCTAAAGGCCAGCGATGTCACTTCATAACTCGGTTCAGTAAGCTTTGGGCTGAGCTTTACAACAGACTTTTTCTATGTTTGCAGCCCTGATGTTTTTGGCAATCTCCTTGTTCCCACTGCTGCTTACATGTAAGAACAGATTTACCACCTCCAGGTACCTTGGAACTGACTCTGCCATAGCTGGCTGAGCTGGTCTATATTTACAGGGGTTTGTGCTGCAGATGAGAGCACAAATTGGCATCCACCGCCCGTGCCAGTGACAGCAGCCTTTCCGTGGACGACGTGTAGCAGAATCGGACTAACCGGGCCACTCGCCATCTCCCCCTGGGCGTACACAGCCCCCGTTCCAGCAGGTCATATGTGGCATTTGGTTTTCTTGCTAGCTCAGCACGGGAATGACTCGTGCAGAAACAAAGGTTAGTCTAGCTCAAGTGGTTTTTTGCTGTCGAGAGCGTGTGTTTCCCATGTTGAGTGCCTTGATGCGCTGTGGAGGTGATTGGTGTAGCCCTTACTCAACATCTCGGTCTTGGGCAGCTGTGGTAAGAGTCATACCCTGCACTTGAAAGCAAGATGGAGTGGGGGGAGAAAAAAACTATTTTCACTTCTCTTGATTGCACATTTGCAAATTTTGAAACTCGAAAAGCTCTCCCGCTGCCAGGATTTCTGTAAAGGGGAGAAAAAAGAAGATAACCTTGGCATGCTACTGCAATTGTCACTTGCCGTTTCCCTTGGCACTGTTAGGACAAGGCTTGCTCGTACCCTCAAGGCAGACAGCAGCACTAAATTCTACCCGACTGTGACCGTTGCTTTATTACCATGAGGACACAGGACTGAGCAGACGCTGCAGAGGAAGATATTTCAAACTCCTCTTATGCCTTCAGTTTGGGAAATTACATTTTGCCATGTAGTTTTTAATCTGTCGGTATAGACCATACAAAATGACAAGTGAGCATGATTTAATTTTATGATAGCACTGCATTAGATGACCACTTTATGTTGCTGTAAAAGAGGGATTTGAAGTGGCGAGGTGCTTTGCTCTTCCTTCCATGCCTGAGAGTCTTGTTTCTCGAAGTCTGACAATAAAATCTGAAGAATAAGAACAGCTTTACTGTTGTCTCCTGGGGCTTGGTGACCCGTGCAGAGTCTTATTTGGCAAAACAGGTATCACATAGGCACTTGAGTGTTTTGCATCATTTTATCAGGACTTGTCAAAATGGTTTATAATGGAGATCAAGCCTGATCCCTTACTTCACAGATAGGAAAAAAACAGGTCTGGGAAGCATAAGCAATAAGCAGATGGCCAGGATCCAAATCCCAGCTTGGTGATCTGTCCTTGGATGCATGAGCTTGCATTGCTTGGTGGAACATGAGAAAGAGCCGTAGCCCAGTAACGCTGTAAACAGAATTCTGAAAGCTCAGGAACGGTGGCTGAGTCCCAGCCCCACACAAACCTGGGGCATGTGGGTCCTGGAGCTCACAACATCAGCACGGGCACCTCTATGATGAACAGAGAAGAAATAACAGCGGGTAACGGCTGTATGGGGCTGAGCATCTTCGCTTGCTTAGCAGTAACATCACACAAGGGAAGGGAATGAAGTTATGGCTGGTCTTGGCTGTTACTCATAAGGTTACACATCTTGCACTTGCTGGGAACAGCTGGGTCCTCATTGTTTGTTGCCTTTTTTTTTTTTATTTATTCATATCACTGAAAATTCAGTGCAAGTAGGCAGTGGTAGTTTCTTACATCAGCATTGCAGCTGTGCAAAGAGGTAATGGAATTGGACCCACGGGTATGCAGAAAACCCAAACACAACTAGTTTTTGTTGCCGACCCTTCAGTAGAGAGGAGAATATATGTGCTTGTACAAATCAAGAGTAAGGCAGTTGGTGTCAGTGAGATAGGGAAGAACTAGTATTACTTTATATGATTCTGGTAAAACCTTGCCCAGAAAATTGTTTACAATTCCAGGCCCTTGCATTCAAAGAAGATAAACTGAAATAGATGCAAATCAGAGGGTTTAGGGTGATCAAAGAAATGATTAATAAGAGATTATAGAGTACTTGTGCTTCATTATCTTATCAGAGAAAACTGTGATAATACATCATGTGGGATACACCGGGAGGAGAAGTAATAAGAAAAAAATAAGGCTGGTGTTGACATGGGTGTAAATGGTGAAATCTGAAGTTTCCTTCCATTAGAACAAGCTCTATTCATTTCAAACAGCTTCCTAAGAGGAAAGGTGCAGGTAAAAATTCACTTTTTGGATGCTGGTGATCTATAAACTTAACTAAAAAAAACCCCCAAAACCCAAACACCAAAACAACAAAAGCAATAACATTAGGATTATAATCTTATCATCATGTTCTCTATTTGAATTAATGAGCAAATTCCTTTAGTTTCTTCTAAGTCTCTAACAGCTTATACTATCTGAGAATCCGATCCTAAATTTTCAGAGGTAAATTAATCCATTTTATCGCTGCATCATCATGGGAAGAGATATATGTTCATGTGCAAGGGAAAAGAAGAGGCAAGCAGAGCTAAAATAAGTATTACTCCCTTGTCCCAGCCAATGAAAAATCCTTTGATGCAGAAGGGCATGTAAACATTGGGCTTCTGATTTGGGCAGCTGGGAATTTAAAGCAGTGACAAATACCTAGCGATTCTGTGTAATCATTGTACTGTCTATTCTATTGAGCCATGGAAATGAAATAAAATCCAAGGTGAGCATCCGCTTAAGAGTTCCTAAAGGGTTTGCTGAGAACGTGCCAAATTCAATACATCTTCAGGTGCCTTAAAGTTCATGCAGAGAAAACACACTCTGCTGCCAAAATTTATTAGAATGGGCTATTATTGGAGCTCTGAGGACAATTGCTTAGAAGGCATTTGTTTCATCGTTCTGTGTCTTAATTATTGAAGTGATGGAAGTCAACAAGGCTAATCTGATTTGTGGGATTAATTGAGGTCAGTGTGCAGGGAAGAGGGAGAGAAAGAGAGGGAGGTTTGCCATTTAATACAGATGAAATGGTACCTTTCACTTCAATAAGCAGCAAGCAACATGGAAACGAGTGAATTCTCCACTAAAAATGTATAGGGCTTTGAAGGTTTAAAAAAACAGAAAGGGGGAGGCAGGGTAAATGGCACAGGTTTTTATAATACTGTATAACGCTTCATGGGAGACCAAGGAAAGAGGAAAAATCAGTACCGTGTAAAACAATTTATTGCACGTAATTATTTCACGTGTGCCATAATTAAAGGAATCTCAGTAAATTAAGGCAAACTATTATGGAGCACACAAAAGAAAAAAAATAATCTCAAACCTACTAGGAGTTGCGGCGTTGGGAGTCCTGGGGAGAGATGTAGCTGCAGGCTGGTTTACTCCCTCTCTTATCTCGGTACCCTACCTTGTCTGCGCTGCAGATATCACAAAGTTGTTCACTGATTCTTACCTGAACTACAAAATAATGGAGGCTCAGCTAATACCTGAGCTTCTTAAGCAACTTAAAACCTGAACTTCTTATTCTGCTAAGGATCTGGGTCCAGGATTTACGATGGTCTTAAGTCAGCACGCGCTTTGTGGTGAATGCTAAATGCTTCCCCCCTTTTAATTTCATTTTTCTCTCCAGGATGGAGTGATGGGGCTTCCAGCACAGATGTGCACTATTTTAAGATCAGTCTGTTCCCACCCACTCCATCCCACTCGCATAAAACACATGTAATCCTTCTGCAACTTTGCATCTTAATTATTGAATCCAGTCCTTTTTAGATAACACTATTCTCACTTACCAGCAGATGAAGCCATCGATTTGCGAAAATGGGAAGCAAGAGGGCACAACTATTCCTGAGAATTTCCTTATTTCTCGGCCTTAGAGATTAGGGATTAGACATCTCCAGCCTGATGTTTTCAACACTTCTCAAAATCAGAATTACTTGGGGTTATTTAATTGTGAATGAGGAGCTATTTCCAATTTGATAGTAGTAGCTCTAACACAAAGAAATCAAGGGAATGGATGGTAAAAGAATAATAATAAATGTAATAACAGCATTGGCATTCCTATTGTCAATATAGTATCCATTCGCTGCTGCGTATCAGGTCCATGAGCCCAGCCAGCATGTGGAATAAGCAAAATATTCTCCCCAATAGTTCATATTTACCTGTGCAGAAGTCATCCTAGAGGCTTATTAGTATGTGTTCACGTTGCAAATAGTGCTGGCAGGGTGCCCACTGGGATAATGCCTCAACATCGACATGCAGTTCCAGCTTTCAAAATTACCTTTGACAGGGCAATTACAATTTTCCAACACTATCGACATAGGGAGGACAATCTGCACCGTGTTGAGCCCTAGTCATGTTTGAGGGTTGAATTGCCCTAAGGTTTTTAACTTTATGATAGATATTACTACAAGATATTTCTACTGCTGAGTGTGGAGAAACATCAATTTTTTTTTTCCTTTTTCTAACGTTTTTTTTAAGACCCATGAGATATGCTTTAAGAGCTGTTTATTTGCAGAGGAAAAGGAGTTTGCTTTAAAGCAAATTAAAAGCTGCTTTTAAAGCTTATGGTTCCCTTTATCCACACTTTGGGAATAGCAGCCTCCAAATACTTTCCTCTTTGCTCGTGGCTCCTTGTATTGTAACCTGTGCTGGAAGAACAAAGGCTGGGGAAAAAGTTCACTTGGCTTAAGGAGCAAAAGGAGTTGGTTATGGTGAAGTGGCACAGCAGGAAAGGGAACCATCCCTCCTCTTTGGAAGGAGTGGTGCAATGGCTTGAGATTGAGGCCAGAGATTTTTAGAGAGACGCAGGATGCTTCAATCCCAATGCTTTGCTCAGTTCTGCAGGAGACACCGACCGAAAGTGAATTCAGAGTGGGTTTGATGGTGGTCTTGTTTGGGTTTGTTTTGGTTCTTTGTTCTCCCTTCATAAATCAAAGTGTCTGCCAGTAGTGTTGGTCAGTTGAATGGTTGAGTCTGATGTAACCCTAAGTCAGGTTCCTCAGCAGTGAGTTCAAACGGAGCCAGGCTTTAAATATCTGCAGGCACCAGGAAGGCTTTGGAGTCTGCAGAGTTTTTGGATTGGAAGTTGTGTTCTTCTCACAGTGAGCTGATCTAAACAGGCATGCATCTAAGAAGGAATTAAATTGATTAGCAAAACCTTGTAGCTAAGCCTTCCCAGCTGACAGAGGGCTGCAGCATTAAAGAAATCCGCAGTTGCAGACTGGACCATTAAGGAGGAGGAATCGGTGTTAGGCTTGAACTACGTTCAGTATTTGCATGAGCAACTGTGAGTTAAGGAGAGCAGCACGATCAAAATGTCTCAAACAGACTCCCCTCAGCGCTGGGCTGGGAGGGAAAAATGCTCGTGCATACTTGATCCTACCACTGCTAAAATATGTTTGAATTTCTGCTTTGCTTTGAATGTAAATGTGAACTTGATAAGCTAACAAGGACATTTCTGTTCATACAGAATTCATGAGTGCATGTTAAAAACTGCTATAAAAGGATTCCTCTTGTCTTCAGCTAAATTGACAGCCCCTCTTTCAATATATACTACTTGTGCTTGAAAAATCAAGACATACGATTGTCTCTCAGCTAAGGAAAAAAGATTTCATTTAATGTCTGTCTGAGTGAAAATCTATGCTATTTGCTCTGCTGTTCCCTTTCAAGAAGTACTGCTTTGTTTTGGTATATAACTATTGCTTTTTCCCTTTGCTCGTCTGTCTTAAAACACCAATTTCTGTGGGCATACGCGTGTGTGATTAACCTCCCTCCCTTCCACTGTCAGTTAGAACCTTGTCAGTAAGAGCTTGGTTTAGATCTTAAAAATCATGGTGCTAAGAAGTTGTCCGAAGGAGAAATTTGAAGGTAATGTGTTGTAGTAAGCAGGATTCTTTATTATTATTTATTATTATTATTATTATTCTTTTTTCCCTTATGAATAATGTTGGACCTTGTTTTACCTGATTGCAATATGCAGCAAATGAAGAAGTTGATTCAGCTGGAGAAAACGAGGCTAAAGGAAAAAGCAGGAGGTGGGAATTCATCTACTTTTCATTAGTAGGTTTGGGGGTTTTTTTCTTCTCTCTGCAGTTACGGGGCATCCCATGTAGTACCACTTAATGTCTACGCAGATGCACATTGACTGGAAATGACTAGTTATTTTCTGCTGTCTCAGACTGCATAAATGGATATCCTGCCCTTAGATAGTTATCGTCACGCACAGTGAGAACTCTGCTCCTTGCAGGGCTCATGCAAAGTGGCTTTAATCGGCTTTGACTGAAGCCAGCCAGCTTTGCGTACAAACCGCTCTCAGTTATCAAGCCAACTCGACTGATTTGGCTTAATGCAGATGAAGGAGCACGAACTGCCCTACCTGTAGGTCTTTGAAGGAGGTAACTTCCAGCCCAAGGGTTACGCTGCAGGGCAGCAACACCTTTACCCAACGTGGCCATTTATTGAAGAGACGTCTTGCCATCCTCCTTATGGCAGAAGTGCCATTTATTGAAGAGACGTCTTGCCATCCTCCTTATGGCAGAAGTGCCATTTATTGAAGAGACGTCTTGCCATCCTCCTTATGGCAGAAGTGCCATTTATTGAAGAGACGTCTTGCCATCCTCCTTGTGGCAGAAGTGCCATTTATTGAAGAGACGTCTTGCCATCCTCCTCATGGCAGAAGTGCTGGTATCCACGGAAAGACTGATTTAAATGTATTCAAATCAGAAACTTGAGGTTATACAATTAGACTGGCAAACTGCCGTAAGAACGTTTGTCTACCTGAACCTTGTGGAGTTGGACCAGTTCAGATAATACCTGGTCTCTTTCCGTGTCGCCACTGAAGCTGGGAAAGAAAGCTCTGAGCAAATGCAGTTTGACAAGGCTCGTCACATCTAGGTCACAGGTGTGGGGAAGGGTATTCAAAAGGAAATCTTGAAAGGGACTCTGCCTAGCTACTGCAGTATATACTGAAAAATATTTGTGTCCCTGGACTTAAAAAAAAAATAAAAAGTGTTGTAATACCTACGTACCACAGGATGGAGTTACAGACTTAACTTTAGATTTTCTTGCCTTCTAGCCAAACTATTAACGTCTGCTGTAATAAGGGTTTGGTTTCACTAATACTATGTACTTGCAACAGATGTGTACAACTGTACTGGAGAAAATTTTTCCATCTTGCAAAGGGCAGAACAAGGTTGTACCCTGCACAAACCCTGCCTACACTGCATGTTGAGGGTGCAGGTTGTACATGGTGCTTGTGTTACCCTATGCCCTTTAATCTGCCGTGATTCGATATTTGAGAAAAATATATACTTTTTTTTTTTTTCTCCAGAAGTCCAGCAGGCCTAAGAGTAGGTGCTGCTGAAACTCTCTCTCTGAAAGGAGACCTAATGCAATGGAGCTAAAATACCTGCAGTCCTGGAGCTGGTAGTGCAGCGCAGCCCCGTCGTTGCTGCCACGATGGCTGGGGGAGGCGTTCCCAGAGGTTTCATTTCCAGGCAGGCATACTAACCTTTAGCACAATTAGTATTCTTCAGCTTCTCTGTCTGTAGAAAGGTGATAGGATTTAATTACACACTAAAAAGAATTACGAAACTGAATCTACTCATGTTTGCAAAACACTTGGAAACCTTCAGATTGTAGAGCTGGCAACCTTAATAATTATTATCTATGCCATCCTTGCCGTTTTCTGCCTATCAAAAAACATACAGGTGTCCTTTCTCTTGGAAAATTCAGAAATGTCCTTTCTTGTTAACATGTGTGAAAGCCTCCAAAGCTGCCTTCATGTGGAATGATGTAAACTGTCTTGCTTCTCATTTCTCAATTACTTCACAAATGTGATTGAAACTTTACATTTGCCAAAAAGCTCATCTTCAATTTTAAGTACTTTTAAATCTAAAATTATAATTCAAGATTTAGTAAAAGTACTTAATTAAAAGCTAATAAAAACCTTATTTACTGTTTTATAATTTTTAATGCTTTTTTATCACCAAAGATTAACCTGAAAAAATATGCTTGTGTGTACTCATGAGATAGGTTAATTCTGAAGGCGAAAGGTGTTATGGCAGTCAAGCTCTGTTTTCTCCTCTTGAGATGTCTTCCTTCTTTTTTTTCTTTCCCAGTCAGTATTTTAATAAAATATCAAGCAAAGTCTTGGATGCTCTGCCCTTATGCTAGAGCGTTAAACTGGAAACCTTGATTTTTGCAATCTTTTGGACTTCTGTATCCTCACAAAATAATTCAATCCAGAGAATCTTTATTACTTGGAACTGTTTTCCTTTGGTCTCTTGCCTTGTCACTTCTCATAAAGTGAGGGAAAGTGAGATGGGGTCGATACCTGGATCAGAAATCTGAGCAAACAGGAATTGGCATTAGTGAGTCAGCGGCGGGTGCTTCTCTCTGACTCAGTGCCTTGCAGCGTGGAAGTAACTGGATTATCATCCTTCGGATGACACGTAAGGCTCAGGTCTTTGAGAAGTGATTCAGTCCATGAGGATCTTGTAATGGAAAGAGAAACACAGAGCTCTTAACAACTTAATACTGCATATTATACTATTTTTTGTCTAATTCATAATATTGTAAGTGTTCTTCTCAAATGACCCTTTATAACTTCTCACCAGGAGAAATCTCAATTCAATAGCAATAATGTAATGTCTGGAGCAATTTTCTTCTACTGATTTTATTTCTCACATCATCTTACATTAACCACCCGTCATGCTAATATTTATTCTGTGTGCAGACTTTCAACTATTGGCTCCCGTATACTGGGGTAGGAGCCTAAAACTCCCTTTAATATTTCATTTTACATGTATGGCCTTAATAGCACGCTCAGTCTTATCCTAAATTTAGGGATATGGCTATAGGCTCACTTTTAAGAGGATGTACCTTAAGATTAGGGGTTTGGGCATTTCAGCTTAACATCTGGGTGGATATTCTGCCCGAAATGGACATAAAGACTTGATCATCTGTTCTGTTAATTAGGGTATTTTGTCCACCATGCTTCTGGGAAGGCTGTGAAATAGTATTGACATTTTAGGTAGCTTTCAAAATTACTTTTGGCTGAGCGACGTTTTCACAGAATTATTGTCACCCAGAAACCTTAAACTGTGGTAGTCCTGCACTGAAAAGAATGGCATGGAAAAAAATTATGGAATTGCTCCGGTGTGAAGTTGATACAAATGAAAGCAAAGTCCATAAATAACATGATTACCTGGATATTAGTGTCAGAATATTATATTGCTTCTAAGCTACACATACTCAAAGATATCCAACACATTGAAAGATACTCGAAGAAAATCAATGACTACTGTTGGCTGCCTCAGGTAACACAAATACAACACGCAGTTATTGCGGTGGTGTGAAATATCTTGGCACCCAACCTGCTAATTTTTTAACTTCTGTGGGTACCGAGCAGGCAGAAAAACTGGAGTTTAGCACTACGGAGTGTTTTGGTTAGGATGTAGCTTAACACAGAGTATTCAAAATAGATCTGAGCAGTCCATCATGGCAATACCTAAACCACCATCAGAGCACCCACTCGTGCACACAGCGTGCGAGTTTTTGACAGCCAGTGCTGAGTATCTGCAACCCCGGGGAGGATGAGATTGGAAGGATTCACAGGTTTCAAGGCAGGAAAAAGCAGCTATAGTCACTTACTCAGAGCTTCCTATACGCACAGCCCGTTGAATCTCACCCCGCTTTCTGTGTACCAAGTCTCTACCTTGTTTGTTTTAGATGGTGTTTGTTGCAGGTACATTCAGTCTTTCTTTAAAGTCTGAAAACAATTGCAAATTCCCTGGATATGTTGTTTGCCAAGTCAATTTTACCATTAAAAAGAAAAGCCTCACTCTGGTCAGGGTTTGTCTAGCTTCGTGTAAAGTGACTTTCCCTCCTGCCATTAGCAGGATATTTATAAAAAACCCTTTCTACCATAGGTACTTCTAGATTATCATATACTAATAATGGGCTAAATCCTGCAGTAGATAACTAGAAAGCTATCAACAATCCTTTGGGCTTATAGCAATTATCCTAGATTTTTTTTCTATTGAATTTTGAATGTTGCATGAGTAGTATAGAAGAACAAATTACCCGTAGCCAGAATTATACTGGCTCTATATTTCATTCATATTTGCGATCACCAAGCATTTGGAACAGAACTGCATCTGCTCTAGGTATGTGGAAAGATTGCTCTTAGTATGACAGAACAGATTCTCTGTCCTACTAAAGATTGCTCACATTGATGCAGAGGAGCTGTTCGAGTGAATGTCGCTACAGCAATTAAAAATGTGCTGAGCCTGGGATAATATAGTGAAGAAGCCTTTTGCACATATGGCTAGAATAGCACGAGGGATCAGCACGTGGCGTTTGGCCAAAGCCTCTGCTCTAGGAATGGTCCTGATGCTGCTGGAGGTCTCTGCAGGTATCTTTGCCTCAGTTTACTGCTATCCTGAGCAATATTTTTATGATAGGACATGGCAAGTAAAGCCAAATACGTGTCTAATTTCTGTCAAAATGATTGAAGTGAGAGGAGAAGTTTCCATGTGGTGGTTAATAGAAAAAAAAAAAAGTTGAGGATGTGTTGCTAACTAAAAGCGTATTGGGAGAGGGTGACAAGGATCTGGCTCTCTGTGAGCAAAGGAGGAGTCAGAATCGCATCCACACCTGCCGTGGGCTTGTGTTTTTGATGATCCAGCTCAATACTGAAAATACTTTAATACTGAAAAAACCAGGGGAAGTGGCTAGATAGGTTATGAAAAGCAACACGGCTTTATTAACAGCTAGCAGTTTCCTTGTATCATTTCAATTATGCTCCCCCGTAATGAGTTCAATATACTTCTATAATGTTACTATAAAGCTGCCTATGGGATGACAGGAATATATGGTATGATGTTACAGTCCTTTCATAACATTCCCAAGTAATTAGGACATAAAATTGAACTGAAACCTTAAAACACATTTCAACTCTATTCTATATATATTACTCTTCAGCGGGCAAGGACAGTAATTTAATATTGACTTCTGGCTGCAAGATTACCATATAATCTAAATGCTAATAACAATTAAAGCACAGTGTGGTGATTAAAGTGTCTTTTGGAATATTGAAAATACAGGTAATAAATGGTGTAAGGATGTGAAGCAAAGCTTGAATTTAAGAATCTGTTCTGAAGGTCTGTGCTAAAGAAAAATAGATTGGGTTGAAGAAAAGTTTTCTATGCTGTCTGAGTACTTCTTTCATGCCGAGCCCTCAAACACACGGTTTTGTTTGATATTTTTATTCAAGGCTCTGTCATATGGAAACCAGACCTTTGAAACCCAGCTCTATACCTTTTTTTTTTCCCTTTTACCTTTTCTATAAGCAATAGCTCCTCACAAAAGGTTAAAGCAATGGCTGCTATCACAAATTGAGAGGAATATTTTCTTCTGGAAGTTAGTTCATATTAATGAAATGCACACTTCAGAGTTCTCTAGGAAGCAGAACCACCATGAAAGGCAGCTAAAACAAAGAAATGAAATGCATAAACCCTTTAAAAATACACAGCCATATGTGAAAACGTGTGAGATTTATTAAGCAAGATGCATGCCGTGATAAATGTGCAGCACAAAAGGTCTCATGGCTCAGCTGTTAGTTCTTCCAAAACTGTGTTTGTGTTTAGCTTTGCTTGTAGCTTAAAGCAGTAGTTCTTGTTCCCCTAACATGCTGAATTTCATGGATTTTTAATGGGTTTGTTCACAGTAGCAGAATGGGTCTGGAATAGAAGTGCTGGAGCAATCGGGATGTGGATTCTGGCTCGGTACCTTGGTGGCTGCCGGGGTTACAGCAGCGGGGAGGTTTTGGGGGCACCCTGGTGACTTGGCTGATGCCAGCAGATCCAGGATCTGTCTTGAGGTCTTCAGTTAACCCATGTAATGATATATTGGGGGAGAAAACTACCTGTGAGGCTCCTGATTGCACACTGTCGTGTGTGCTCTAGCGCCAAACCTTCCCAAACCCTTTGAATGGGTTCACTGAGATGCTTATGAAGGAGGCAGCTTCAAAAGCCGCTGTAGTTTTTTCAGTCAACAGGTTCATTTCAACTTCTGAATAATTTTCCTATGAGAAGTGATTTAGTTTATTTTAAGTGATTAAAAAAAAAAAAAAGAGCTTTGCAAGATTGTTTGTTTTTTCCCAGTCTCTAAATTTCTCCATCTGTTCCCACAGATGTAGAGTGACCTAGCAGTGCATGAAACAGTTGTCACGAGCTGCACAGCGGCTGGCCGGGGATCTTTCCCCAGCCAGTGGCTTCTTGTGGTTTTTTTCAGCCTGGTTTAATTTTCTACATCGTGGAACTCTCAAGACTGATTGCCTTACTTCGTCTTTCTTTTTCCCAGTTGTTTATTTCTTCAGTTTGTATTTTGGGGAGAGGGAAGGTGCAAAACAAGGCTATAAAACCAAATCAATTACCACCTCAATCAAGAAGCTGTCGCAGCAGTTCGCCCCAAGCCAGGTCCTTTCTCTGGCTGAATTTCATGCTCTGAGGTTCAGATACGGAGGTGGCAGGATCTGCTGGCACATGGCAATGTTACTTGGTCGTGCAATTAGCCCTTGTGTAATGGGCCCTCAACACTTCATCGGTTTTAAAGAACAGGGACCTGTGGTGCTAGTGTATAAACTAAACTACGCTTTTTGGTGCATATCAGAGAAAGCATTTACAAAACATGTGATGGGGAAGTGTTATTTCCGCAATAAAATATATAACAAATGACTTTGTGTTCCCTTGGTGCTCAGAGGAAGGAATGGTTGACATTATTTTAGTTTCTGTGTTTTTGCTTCCTTTGCTGTTCAAATGTCTTTGAGTTCAGGATTTATACAGGTAGAGATGCTGTGGTCGAAAACATGGGATCTTTGTTCAGATTGGCAAGGAAAAGCTCTTCATTGTCCCCCTCCTCCAGGCTGAGGAAGCAGCTGAGTTGGGCGTAAGGAGGGCTGGAGAGCTCAAGTAAACTGCTCTCCCACCCGGCTTGCCCTGACTTACCTACATCGGTACTCACGGGGAGTCCCAGGGACATGGGCATCGCTGGAGCTTTGACAACCAGATGGTTTCATCCAAGTTGGCTACAAGAAAGAAGTCCCTCTGTGAGTTGTTGCACTTCAGTAAGTCCTGATCTAGCATAGCCAAACCAATTAACTGAATGAGAGAGTATAATCTATATCCACAAGGGTATTTACATACTTAGCTCTCATTGATGGTTGGTTTGGATTTTTTTCCTTTGAGGATCTGGGTCACGTTGCTAAAACTTGGATGTCCAAATAGCTTTTGTTACCTTTTGTTTAACTCTTCATTTCGAGCAGGCAACATATATATATATATAAAAAAATTAAGTGTGATGCAAATGGAGATTAAAGTCATGGGGAGATGAGGCAGGGTTTTTTGCATGGAACAACTGAATGGGTGCAAGTAGGAGGAACTCTGGTTTTACATTGTCTATGAAAAATATATTGTGCAGAACATCTGCTTGGGCCCACAGGAGAGAATAAGTCGATCCTTGCAGGGGATTTGCTGTGAAGCATTATTAATTTCAACCGTGTTTGATTTTTCACTGTTGTTTGAAAGGTGTGCTGCTTGACATTCCCCAGCCCAAGGGCAGGACATGGAGTTCACACTGAGCCGCAGGATGCTGATTTTGGATAAGGAGCTGATTTTGTCTTCACACTTATCTGTGAATATGTCTCGTATGAGGTAGCGATAGCAAATTACAATGTTTGAGTCTTGTGGCAAAGGTTTCTTCATAAGACAAACTGGAAAATTTTAACTGATTTGTGTTTCTGGGAACGACAGACAGCTTAGCAAAAGCAACAGGAACTTCTAGCGGAAAATGGGCCCCAGAAATCCTTTGCAATAGTAGCAGTAAATTGAATGACACTGTTATATGCAAGCTTCTAGGTGTGCGTTCTAAAACGTAGTTAGCAATGGTATGGACTCTGAATACACAGTGGGATTGTGACTGTCGTTGTCAATGGAGAGATTAATTTTCTTTGGTAAAAGTCAAAGAAGTGGAATATCGTCAGGCTTCAGGTTTCTAAAGTGACCGTTCTTGTGTGGAGCTATTCAGCTGTCCATGGACAGAACAGAGAGTGGGTGTGGGCTCAGCAGTGAACGGGATGATATCCAAGGTCTAAGGCAAACCAATAGTGACCGTTTCCTCAGCTTTGTCAGGAGATGTCTGGTCTATAAGAGAATGGCTTTAAATTGTGCAAATCCACACTGACCCTTATTTTGGCTGATGGAAAGACTTGGAACTCTTGATTTGTCTTTTAAAGGTATTTCCAGTCCAGCAGGTTTCAAGCTTGACTGTTGCAGCAGAGTTTTGTTCTCCTCGTGGGGTTTGTACGAGCCTAACCTTTTGTGTGTTGTGAATTCTTCCAGAAAGTGGTTATGAATTTGACTTGGAAAACCTGGCTTCGGCTGTTGTTAGAGATGCTACAGCAAACCACGTGGACTTATGACAGTTGCTTATTTCTTAGCAGAGTTTATATCATAATAAAGGAATATTAAAGGTAAAAAACGCTTATCTAGTTTGTCAAATACCACTGCTGCTTATTATTGTAATTCTGCTGCACGTTGAATGAGCTAATTAAAAATAAATGTTCCTTAATTCAAGGTTAACAGATCTGAATTTCCTTAAGGTAAAATTCAACTAGCAACTAATTTGAGCTCACTAAATAGTACGTGACAATCAGATCAATTTACCTTATTACGTCTATTCATTTGCTTTGCACTGTATTTCCTTTCATGGACTGAACTTGACTGCCTTGACATTACTTTCCTTCTTAAAACTGTTTCTACTACTTTATTTTCTAATTAGCACTTCATTTTTCATTTTGCTTAACCCTGTGGCACGATGATATTCTGAAGAGGAGTAGCAGGATGGGTTTTTCATCTACTTAAGTTCGGAAAAGTCCAGAGGTTAAAGCACTAGCAACTGTACCTGTTCTTCAATTATTAGTTTTAACTGACTTGAAGAGCATCTCTCCCACCTTTAGGACTCTGATCTTAGAAACTTTTGCACGTGAGTGGATTTATTTATGCTGGCTGTGAAATACTGCAGGTGGAACCAAGAAAGGTGGTTGTGGGCTCCAACAATTCGATATTCAGAACAAAGCAATATTTAAAACATTTTGAAAAGCAGTAGAGACTTTGTACTAAAAATAGCAAAGGCTTTCCCACTTAGCTTGCTTGGGCTGAGGACTATTGTTTGTTCTCAGAGATAATTAGCAGCCATCCTCAGAGCTTTCTGAGTGGCTTTGTACACATAACTGACAGTTTAAAAACACAGAAGAAATGCAACCAGGCTACTTAGAAAATAACACAAAATACTGGATTAATGAGTCATCTCTCAGGCTGATGGAAGAGTAAGAAAAGTCTGGAATAAAAAGAAAAGCCACTCATTCAGTAATGCACATCATCTGTCTTTTGAGCTTGTTTACCATCAGGCCATCATTCTCCCCTGCGAGCTTCCTTGTCATTACGATGCAAATGCTGAATCTTTCTGGCTGGAGCCAAACACTTCAAAGCCGAGATCTGCTTTTTTTGGGGGAACAGAAGAGGAACTTGCCCTTTCTGAAGACCAGTGTGAGTGTTCTAAAACCCATGCACGCAGTGAAGCATTAGGTATCATGATTAAAACTTACAAGAAATGGAAGTACAACTTAAAAAAAGAGTCTTTCGTTTACTTTTAGTTCAGAATTCTGTAGCTTCTGTGCGCTATCAAAAATAACAATTCGCCATCTGTAGCAACTGATAGGCAGTTAATCTGAGTATGAGCTGTATGTGTGAGGCCAGATCCACAAACGTTCACACCTCGGAGTGGTCACGGCCTGAAGCTCCGAGACAACCCAGCCAAGTTCATTTGGGGCATCGCCATTCTGGTATTGAGTGCTTCTGATTTATCAAGCTGCTGGGTGAATTTCTCATTTTTTATTTTTTATTTTTAAATCATTCAGCAAAGTTGGAATGCTGTTTCACTGCCAAATTGTTGCACTTGCTCCTTGGACATAGCTCTGCAGTCATTTTATCCTGCCTGACAATAAGGCAGTTGATGACTGATAAGCAGAAAGGGAAATTCCCTTGCTCCAAATGAACAGTTTCCTGGCTCTGGAAAGTTCTGCACATGGGATCTGTGCATCCTGCTGTATATATGTCATTGGTTGACGATGTTGGGATTTCTATTTTGTTCTCCTCACTTGCCATCATGTTTCTCTCCTGGCCGGCGCAGGTTGAGCGATGCAGACTGGCAGATATTGAGTCATTTGTTTTGGCAGCCTTTTATCAGCTCAGAGCAGTGTGGTCCAGAGTAGACAGTTGAGAAAAGTATGTGTTAGAGTGCCTTGTCCATACCCATGCGTGTGTCAGAGCTGCGTTTCGTGATCAGGCATCCTCTGCCCCATCGCCACAATGAGCTTAGTGCTTAAAGATTGGGCTACAGACAAAAATGCAGCTTGTTAGATCAGAATTACTATGAATCCTGTGAAAGGTTTTGGTTGTCAAAGGAATGCACAAATTAAGTACCTTCACCTTTGATTTCTTTCATACATTCACTACTTTCTTTTTAAAAAAACCCACAAAAGATGTCAAAGGCCATCATCTCAAAGATACCTGCATGCACATCCTTCAGCGTGGAATGTGCACGATAACTCGGATTGTTTCCTATTACAGATTTTGTCTATCACGCTGCTTGTAAAGGTTTTCTTTATCTTCTAGATGTGCTTTTATGACAGTCGCTCAGTATTTAATATGATTTCTGTCTCTGTTATTGGCATCTGCATATGAAACGCAGGTGACTGTCTTTGACGCAGAGGATAATGTGACCTCAGGATGTGCCGTATGATTACAAATGATATGAAATTTGTCTTCTGAATAAACGTTATGACCATATGTAGGGACGATTTAAAAGCAGTAGTGTTATACATGGGGTTATCTGGAGCTAGAGAATTCAGTCCCTGGGAAATCTGTGTTAGGAAAAGCCAAAATTTCCCACTGGGTACATATTCTATATTTTTTTTCTGTTTAATTTGTAACAACCAAAACACCTATTTCTAGCACTGTCAGGCAATAGTAATTCTAATCCCACTTTGCTTGTATTTAGTGTTTTAATATTGCAAACATCAAAGGCTCATCGCTCTCCGTGCAGACTTACTTGAGACTATGTCGAGATTTTTCGCTTTGCTCAAGAAGCGTTATAGGCTGCAGATATTACAGTTAGTTGTTAAACTGATTAGTAACCAAACAGTTAAATTATATAAAAATCAATTCTAATGCTCCTTAATGTGTCTTTGAAATTGTCTTAATTATTGTCATTTTTAAGTATGATATGAAAGAAAATAACCTTGTTAAGCTCTGCTGGCTGACTTGCTATCTGCATCCTCCCCTATTGCTAAGTGCAAGATCTTTGGAGGATTTTATGCTATGATGAAGCAGCACCTGGGATTACTCTGTGTTCCCTTGTTGTTCCAACTCCTGCACAAGGTTAAAGATTCTCAGTAATAATTATATTTTTATGCAAATGAGTTTTCAGTAGTCCCAGAAAACAAATCTCTGAATGCTTCTGCTTTGTGATAGAACTTTAACTTTCTTTTAAATATAGAAAACCTCTATTTCTTACATTTTTAACAAATTAATCCTTAAATTTCCATTTCTGTTCAGAAATCATGTATTTGTTCAGTCCTATACAATTGGTTCAGACTTCATATGGTTTGCTCAGCTGTGTTACTCTGCTGTTACTCAGGTTTGCCCATTTTGGGCCTATTCACAGTATTCTACAGAAGCAAAACCAGAACTTCTGTCTCTAAGAAAAATCTTGTATTTGAAAGTAAAAAGTTTATTCCAGCTTTCATGAACTGAAGTATTCCAAAGCACTTTTACAGAGAAGTATGAAATGTTTGTGTTTTGATAATGCTGACTGAAAACAGAATGGGGTTGAGTCTTTCTTTTTTTCCTATTAGACAGTCCCACAGAGAATTTTACAAAATTGATCAATGTAGAGCTTTTTCATTTGCCCAAAGCACGTTTTCAAACATACATCACTTTCATCTGCAATATTATACCACTCTTTAAATAATACAATAATGTCAAGGAATAACTCAGCAATCCTGTCCTTAAGCCTCAGCTCTAATTGCTAAAGAATGCAGTCTTCGAAGGAACCTGGTGATGAATGTAGAGCTCTCTAGCTGCTCCATATTCCTTGTGACATTTATGGATGTCACATTCCTTTCCGCTGACCAGTTTTAGTTCCTTTCTGTAGCTACTCTTGCAAAAACTGAAATACGCAGAGACCTAAATGCACCCTCAGTGTGCAGCAGGGCTCTGTAATGCTGTTTTTCCATCTCGGCTTTTCGGTTAGCGGGTGCGTTATTGTTAAAAACATCAGCGAGCCCCCACCAAAGCCCGTTTCCTCTCTAGAGGATTTAAGCTGGATTCTGGTTTTTGCAGCAGCTGAGGCAGCTCAGCTAAAGCAGCCTCTGATCTGAGCACCTCGAGGTCAGCCTCAGGGCCCTTTGGGGATCTGGCCAGCTGTGGCATTTAGATTTAATATAACAGCTCTTAACTTGTACTGAATTATGGGGAGACTTCATTAACACTCAGAGGGCTGTTCACATTTATACCCTTAATAACCTCTGCCTTTGCAGTGGAGCTGAGAGAAAAAAAAAGCAGGGTGGCCCCATCCAGGTATTGTGGTGATGGAAAGAACGGGGCAGAGAGGTTCTTGCCTGTGCTCTGTCCACAGACCCAAGAAAAAGGTCTCTCACACCAGGCTTACAATCTGAGTGAAAGCTCTGTGTACCTAGGAGATGGGCCTTTGGGCTAATTCATGAATTCCAAAATGAATATCCCCTATTGTTAGTTTGTTTGTTTACTGTAGTGCCTGCTGATTCTGACCAAGATCACCGAGATAGATGCTGCACAAACATACACTGAATGACAGCTCCTGTTGTGCTGCACTTATCTAACTAGAGATATGAAGCACAGAAGGAGAAAAACATCTCAAAGAGTTGCTCACACAGCTGGTCAGCAACAAAGCCCGAAGGACGATGCTCACTGCGGTATCACTTGCCAGCCTAGATTCCTTAATCTTTTTCCCCTGTCCTCCCAGAGCTCCAAAACACAGAAATGTAGAAATACCAGAGAATTGAGACCCAGGAGGTGGCAAAACACGGTAACAGGCAGAAAGAAACAAAGCCTCTACTTGGCAGCATGTGGAAAATACTAAGGCTCCATTCTTTGAAACATAGACCAAAAGGCAAAAGAGTTCAATGTGATCCTTTAATATGAAAAGGTTCCTTTTGTTTAGGACTTGCCAAACGTGGGAACACTTCTGAGCCCTGTAATCCGGGTGTCCTTCCTGATTTGGTCTGTGGTGACCAAAGTCTGCCCTGTTTCCTATCCACCTTTGACTCTGTGGGGAATAAACCTGTGTTTGCCAGAGGGGTGAAGCCAGGTTCAACATGGGGACTGAGTCCGTGGCGCTCGCTGCGATGCCTACCTGATGGGATTTAAACACTGACTTGATGTTTTCTTCTGATCCAACGCATGAGTCTGGCTTATAAGAACTACATGTGGTGTGCCCCCAAAATATCTACTCTGGTTTTAATTATTTTCAGTTATTTCTGTCTTAAAAATTTTGGGCATGGAGTACTGTAGGCAGATGTACTACATATAATTTTCTAGTTTCAGTGGAGTAATGCAGTATTCTAATGAATTGCGTGATTTCTATAAGTGTGTATTCAGATGGTGCTACACATTCCATATTGCTCCCTGTCAGTGGCTGCAGTTTAGTGGCTAGCGAAGAGCTTCTCGGGCAACATGCAATTGAAATCGTAAGACTGGTGTCAAAATATATTAAAATTCAGCATGATTTTCCTACGTTAAAACTCACTACCTTTTATCTTGCTGCTTACATAAAATGAGTAATCTTTACTTGCGTAAGACCTCTGTGGTTTGGAAACAGGCAAGTCATGATTTTTGAATTCAAAAGCAAGATCAAATTAGTTGCTCAAGTACAGAAAAAAACTGCATCTTTTATTATTTTTTTTTCCTAGAGAGACATGACATCTGGAGCGGGTAGATTTCATTTAAAAAGGAGACTAGGGAGAAGACTTTCTCACCAGAGTCTGAATTTCTGGCAAACATGTCATTGTTCTGCTTATTTATCATCTACCCTTCGTAAATGTCAAGTATAATAATAAAAGGTTTTAATAAACTTGTCAGAATTGTTTCATGTCAGATTGAGTGAAAAGGTTAGGTACAATAATAAAAACAAGACTTAAAACAATACGAAATTCAGCTTCAGGAGGAGCCCTGGTCTATCTGTGTCTCCTGAGAACTTAGTGCTTCACTGCCATGTTGGTTAGGAAAATAAATCCTTTTGTAACGTGTACTAAAAACCTGCATCAGTAACACATACATGCACACAGTACCTAGTAGAAAAAGAAATATTTTAAGCTAGTCATTTCAGTACTGATGACTCAATTTGAGGAGCTGACGACAAGCTCCCTTTCAGAGATATGTCAGATAACAAGAAATAACCTGGTACCTTCATGCTTTCTGAAATTGGTTGTGTTTTTTGGGTTTTTTTGATGCCAACAAGGATGAGAACAGTTTTTTGGACCCAGTTCAGGAAAGTCAAGTACTTGCCTCACTGCTTGACTTTAACCGGATGTGTGCAATTTGTTGCTATTTATTAAAAGCATAGAGTACATCTTATCACTGAGTGAGCTGCTGTCCTCCCACGCTTCCTCCAATGCATTTAATTCTCTCCTTTCCATCCGCCTGCATAATCATTCCATTACAATTGCTTGGCAAAGAAGTAATTGGTTTCAAATGTTCCTGGTTGACCAATTTATATTTGAATACTCAGTTGGGGACCTCGTGTTCTCAACGGAGTGCTCGATGTTGCCTGTATTACTGATGGTTCCCTGAGTGCTCATCTTAAAGATTTCCTTCTCACCATGTTACTATTTTTGCTTGACCTTGCACAGTCATATTCATAAGAGGATGTTGTTGTTAAGACGTTCTGAACTGAATGACTGTAATAAAGTATACAGACTGCCCAGCTCAGATCAGCCATTAGCTGGTATAATTGCTGCTCCTGTCCATTTTACTGCTATTTAATGATTTGTGTTATGTTCGTTCCCAGAAGCACAGAAGGAGTGGGCCTCGGCACGCTGCACGCCCAACGGGCATCTCCGCAAGGTCTGTGGAAGCAAGGTGCTTCTAGTAACTAAACATTCACAAGAAGCAATAGGTCAGAGGGATGAATACGGGTAGTGATGTATCCCAGAGTCCAGGGTTTGGCAGCGGCAGAGCTGGG
The DNA here is from genome assembly GCF_000703405.1 of Apaloderma vittatum. Lineage (NCBI taxonomy): Eukaryota > Metazoa > Chordata > Aves > Trogoniformes > Trogonidae > Apaloderma > Apaloderma vittatum. Next base: position 114,416 of record NW_009694888.1, read on the forward strand.
GATAGGCAGTTTCTGATTTAGGATGCGAAGTTTCTTCCATTAGCAGCCGAATTCCTTTACCTCGCCCGTGGTAGCGGCTGGTCAGCTGGCGTAGGGCGATGTGTGTGATGTGCGGAGACCTGTGCAGCAGGCAGGAGTGCGAGATGAAGAGCCTTTCAGAAACGTGGAATTTCTAAGCCTCTTTTTGCTGTTGAGAAATCAGCTGCTGCCTGTGCCATCTTGCAAATTCTGAGCCGTTTGCTCTAATTTCCATTCATATACTCACATCTTACTCCTCAGAAAAAACAAATGTGTGTGTGTGTGTACCCTATTCCACGTGGCAGTGGCCCATCTTAAAGCACATCAAAATGTGAAGCAAAACTGTGGAGTCATCAACCTGCTGATGCTGACTGATGACATATCCGCACTTCTGCTTGTCTGTGTCACATATATGTGTTTGGTTCCTGTGCTGGTTAGAGAGTGATGTAAAGGTGGGGTTTTGTTCAGTTTAAAAGGGAAGAAATGTTTACTAGGAAAAAAAAAGCACTGATTTCTATTAATAAGTTGTTCTCTAATTACTAAGTAGTTCCAAGTTATCTCTCTTTTTTCCCCCCCAGGAGTCTAGTGAAAAAATGAAGCCCAATAGTCTAATTAGCAGAGAGCGATGTATTGGTATCTATTTTTGCCTTTCTTTACAGCTGTTTAACACTGGCTCTTCATGTCTGATCAAAGATTCGCGTAAAACTCAGGTTATTTTACTTAGCAGTCTAGTGATCAGCGACTGCCTTCTGGGACAATGGATTCAAACACGTCACGCATACCAGTAACGTGTTGATAACTTCTCAGTGCTGGGATTCATGAAATATTTAAGGAGCAAAATGGTTTAGGTCAGGTACATGCCAACAGTAACTAGCTACTGAGCTCTAAAAGGGAAGAATGATTATGGTACCAATCAAAGGTAATGAACGTCTTCACGTAGGCTGCGAATTCTTTTCTGCCCCAAGTCTCTGCATCTAATTTTTGCTCTTTGATTCATGAGTACAACCCTAGCTGCAATGCCAGCATAAACTCACTGGATTAAACGTTGCTGAAACTGAAGTTCGCAGTTGCTCATTCAGGCTTTTCCTTCTGCTGGTGTGGGCTGGATATTAAAAGGAGGGATTTGTGTTGCAAGCCACGCGACAGCTTTAATTGGTACAAATGCTCCGCGTTTGTGGACTCTGATGATGGAGGTCACAGCAGTGACATTCCATACAGATCCTCTGCAGTCTCACCTTCACCTTAAGGCTCCAAACTTAAATGGGATTTTCTTGCTAGGTGGTTACTTTGCTTTCCGGTTAGGAGTCAAGGATGCATGTGAGAACCTGTGAATGAACAACAACGATCAATTTTGTTATATCCAAAATATATCTGACAGGTTAAACTATGAGGTGTAAAACCGGAGTAGAAGGCTGAAATCTGGCTCCGGAACAGGTGCAGCACAGCAAAGTAAGAGGCTTTAATAATGACGTGAGCTTGAAATGAAAGGATTAGTTTGTTTTGCACCAAAAGGTAAGGGAAAGATGTAGCTTGAAGCAAAACAAAATAAATTTGGGCATGGGAAAAAAAGCCCATAAAGCTGTTTGGCGAAGTGAGATTCTGAAATTCAGCAAAGGCTGTAAATATTAAAATGATAGCTTGAATATTATGGAGAATAATGAGGGATAGAGAACTGATTCTGCACTCTTTAGCTGTATTGCCTTCATTTTTTTGATGTGCTGGATGAAAGGCAGACATGAAAACGGAGATGTATGGAAATACAACAAAAATAATACGAGAAACTAAGGCAATTAAAATGTAGAATGTTTCATAAATTCTTTTGGCTCCTCTTGTTTATTGCTCAATTTTTAGGGGTTCCCATGATGGCTCAAGGGTTTATACTCCTGACACAAACTGTGAATGTTACACTGAAGTGGGAGTGTTAAAAGAGTTTTACTTGGGGCTTTGTCTCTTCAGGTCTGGGTGTGCTGGCTACTGTTGGCATTATTCAGGGAAGGGTAAAGACATTTCTTTGCTTACAAAGATTACACTGGGACTGTTATCGCTATTATTTAACACATGATGAGAGACTTCCTGGATTTTAAGCTAGTCAAGATCTATTATACAGCTGTCACTCATCGCAATTCTAGTCCCTATTTACAAGGCAGAGTGGCAGAAGCATGCAGCCAGCCCTTGTTTGTAGTCTCTCCAATTTTGAACTCTCTTCTTGTGTGAAGAGAAATAGTTGCAGACTTTCTCGGTGATTTATGAGCAGACATTTTTCATCTGAGAACTCTTGAGAATTGTTTTAGCACTGTTGCACCTCTCTGATTCATTTTTCTCTGGGAAGTGATTTCTAGAAGGCCAAATTGCTGGGCAGAGACATATTGGGAGGAGGGGGGTGTTAGTGATGAAAGAAATGGTAACATTTGTTTCCTGATACAGATAGCGGTTTAACTGTAATTCTTAGTGATAGACCAATTTCAGATTCTGGTACCTTCTCATTCTCTAGGGCATGAGGGATCTGGTTCTGTAGAAGAGAACAAATATGTGGTATCTTTATTGTGTTTATTATTTAAGTTTTCTCACACGCTCTAAGACTTCAGTGAACTGAGGTTTTAAGTTTTCCAGTTGGGTTTGCATCTGCTGTGTACTACGTTAGGACATGACAGACGAGAAGTGTTTGTGTGCCAAAAGACCACTTGATGGTTTAGACAGAGGACAGGAATTTTATTGGTGAAATTTGTTACCTGGGCTGCAGGTCCAGAAGAGAGTTTGCCAGAGGGAGTAGGTTCCATAGCTATTCCATTTGCAGTCTACCAAAAATCACGCAATATGCAGCACCCTGTCGTGTAATGAACCCATCTTGATGGAGAAAGTACCCAAAGAAGAAAGAGACTTATATAGTGTAATTACTTCTGTTTGACCCCGGAGTTATGAAGCTCGCTGGCTTCATCCTTGTTTAATTTAGTTGTGACAAAAAGAGATCGCGTAGGCCTGATACCCATTTTTATCAAGGCTATTATTCTGATAGAGAATCTTACTGGCTTTTTGTAATGCTGAAATGGAATAAAGGAGTCTCAGTAGAAATGAATGTTAAAGCTTTGGTAATGTATGTTTCTGCTATTTGTTGCAATGAAGGTATGAATTTTTTAGAGTTCCTTTTATTAGCAATAAAGGTTATATACAAGCAGCAGTTGAGTAAAGAACTGGAAGGACAGAGTTTAGATATAACAGTCTGCTACATAATACTTGTGAAGAACACTTGGGGTGCAAAAATCTTGTGCTGGCTTTTTTGAGTTGAAGTGAATTCTTTCTCATTATAAGTATTGGCAACTTGTATGCAGTAAAAGCTAATTATTCCCAAATATTAAAATTTAGGTTATAAATAGGAGACTTTCTTGCTGTGGCTTAAATTCTAGTCCATGTCCTTGTTGTTATTGACCTGGAGAGTGTCACCACTGTTAGTTATGGCATTGGCACACCTTGGATATTTTGTCTTTGGTGACAGTTCTTTTAAAAATGTGGGTACTCAGGCAGGCCCTTAAATAGAAAATCCACTGAATAACCAGGGAAATCTAGTTTCATCATTAACAGAAATGGTACAGTTAAAATATGGTTTTTAAATTCCAGTGAATCTTTAGCCTCTTACCTTCTTTTGACCTCCTAGGAAAACGGATCAAGGGATTCTCTAGTAATAGTGTTGCAGCTGATAATTTAAGAGAGCGTCTTTATTTTGTGTGGAGCCTACTACTGACAATATTCAGAACGGATAGCCCTGTGGTTCAGATCAATATATATTTTCTTTTAATGCTGATTTAGCTTTGACTGGAAAGGAAAGCAATTAAGTCAGGCGTGGAGAATTTGTAAGTGTGCATATATGCATTAATGGAGGTGGCAGCTAGATGACCCTCTTTTCATGGTAGCATTGAAAAAGTAACATTTTTCAAGTAAATATCAAATGCCATCCAAACAGTTACCATAGTAATGATAAAAGAAATGTAATTTCAGTCATTCAGATGAATATTCAGTTGATCCAGTTAACTTCCACAAAGGTATGGTACACCCATTTCGTTCCAGTATTTGATGATATTCCAGCACAGATTTTTCTACAGTTGGCCAACTTTTTTTTTTTTAATCCTTTAAAGTATTTTTTGGTGAAAATGTGATTGTTGAACATTGGCCAACTGCACTTTTACTTTAAGACAGTGTTCAATATTTATTTGTTTTCTAGATCTTTATGAAGATAGATATCCAAGTCCGTAAGAAGACAAGTCTCTAAGAATTCCACATAGTGAAGAGTTATAGCCTGACCTCATTTCTTTGAAGGAAAGCAACAGCACAGGACTCAATTTGCAGCTGAGTATCTCGTGTTTTCTAACGTTAGAGAATACTGATGTGTGTGGATGAATGGACAAATTCTAACTGATTTGTTCACGATTTGTCTGGAAACTTCCTGGTTAGGCTTCTATTCTGAAGCTTGTATATTCATCTTCCTTGTGAAATGTATAGCTCGTACATGCTATTATGGGTTTAAATATCTTCTCTTTAGAATAGAGACAGTGCCTGCAAGGAGAATGTGTCAGAGATGGCAAGAAGATAAACCTGCATTCTGTGGAGTTTTTGCTCCTACCACCCACCCAAATCTTCCCTGGCCATTATTCCATGATGATATTGAACAAAGTATTTGGTCAGCTATTATGTCATTGCAGTGTGCTGATGTCTAACAGTGATATATCTACTTCCACCCCCCCCCCCCCTTTAAATCCTAAGCACCCAAAATTTTTAACCTGACAGCACCTGTCACCAAAGCTTCACAGAAAACTGACTGAAACAGAGAGGCCATGTTCAGTTTTATGTTTGTTTCAGAAAGAAGAAAAAAACAAAACCATGATGATTCAAGTATAGTTTTTAACACAATCTGTCCAAAACCCTGGTGCTTTTTTATACTGGTTGCTTTTCTCCCTTGTCTTGATTATTCCGGTCCATGGAAAAGGATGAACTTCCTTAGAATTTAAAATAAAATAAGGTCCAAGTCTGATGCCAGCCAGAGTCCTGTAGTCAATAGACTGTTTACAAAGCTCTTGCAGCAGTTTTTAAGAGCAAAAGCTTTGTGTTTGTGGAATTAACCACAAAGGGCTACAACTCTTAAAGTAATAGCCTAAAGTCAAGATCTTGCTTTTCCAGGTTCTGCAGTAGAGTCCAGTACTTCAGGGTTATATAAATCAGCACCGAGTGCGTTTTGTTAATGGTTGCTAGTAATTATAAATATTTATTTCCACTTCAAAAAGGAATGCCATAGCTGTTGTCTTCAGAATGTCCTTGAGTACATTTTTAGTGTGACTTTAATCAAATGTCATTTTAACTCTAGTCCTATTCTGCAACTCTCTAGTGAAATTCTATTAATTTTCAATTAAACTTCAAGTAAACCAATTAGCATTTTCATTTCTATGGAGCAACAAAGGCAGAATTTGTAATGAGTCTATCCAGTTTTTCACAGAGGAATAAATTGTCTGGATAGATTTCTCCCGTGTATCTTTCTGTGAAACTTTGTCAAGTATATTACCTTTATCATTTTCTCCTGGTTTAGACTTCAAATTGGATTTCTCGTGGTATACAAGATGGTATTCATTCACTTCTTTGCTTAAGCTGTATTCCATAATTCTTTCTTTGTTGCAAATCTTTAACATTGCTCTAATGTGTTTTTACCAGAGTCAAAACTGTGTAGCTGAGGCAGGTACTATAAAACCCTTCTTGTCCTGAAAAACTTCAGGACTTCAGTTTGATAAGGGAGTAGGATAAGGAATTTTATCTCTTCATTCCAAAGAATGAAAAGATAATTTAAGATTCAATCTAAATATATGAATGGAAGTGTCTGAATTATCACAGCTGGAAACAGACTCAGACCCAGACCATTTCTGTCTCCATCCAGTATTTCATCCTCTCTTCCACTTTCTCTTATTGCTGCCTCCTCCTCCCAGGCAGACGTGATCCCTGCCCTGAAGAGCTTCATTATAAAGAATATATAGTCCCTGAGAGGGAATCCTGGAGTTCTTCCAGGGTGGGTATGGTATCATAAACTTTCATCATTACTTCAAGCTTGCAGCTGTCCATAGTGGTCTGCCTCTTCTTTAATGTTGTGCTAATCTAATTGCTGGGTGCTGCAGTTCCCTACCCTTGCTTGTGCCAGCTCCAGTGCCTCTCTGACCCTGCAGAGAGCTGTCGGAGGCCAGTAAGCTTAGCAGAAAGCTAATTACTGTTTTTTGGTTGGGTTAGTTTTGTGCCAGCTTAGCTGTATGAAATGGATGCACTTAAGCTGCCACGGAACTGCAGCTCAAAGCGGCGTTGTAGCCAAGCTGTAGTTACGCTTGTCTCTTCCAATATCCTTTAAACTTGAAAGTGTGAGAGGGACTCACCCTGGCTAAGTTTCATATTGAACATAAACACTTGTGTCAGGGAGCTGGACTGCTGAGGTTCCCTTGGTAGCTGGGAGAGGACTGTGCTCTCTGCGGGACATTTAGAGCACCTCAGGTGGTACCTACTGTGAAATCTTAATGACAGACAGAGTTTCACTGAGCAAAGAGAGTATCTGCGGAGCCCAGCCACCTCATTCAAACAATAAAAATATTTCTGCTTAAAGCCAAGAGATTTAGCTAGAATCAAATATAAACCAGGCAGCCCTGGGCTTGCCAGAAGCATAAGAGCTCTGACCGCTCGCCGTGACCCATGGAGAAGGAGCCCGTTGCCCACACACTCTAACCTTCCATGCCGTTGTCGTCTTTGCCAGACCACGGTGCCCACAGGTCACCTTCGCCTCGGAGCACAGGCATTGGCTTGTAAACCTCTTCCTCTGTTGTTTCTGTGTGTGGGGTTTTTTTTTCTTGGCGATATGAACAAGGTGGGTTTCCTCGGCTGTCAGAAAAGTGTGAGGACACAACAGAGGCTTTTGCAACAGAGCTGTTCTCTCCAGCAGAAACTGACACCGAACATGTTTGCCTCCATCATTTGGATGCGTCGAGGCAGCGTGCGGTGTTCAGAAGCAGCTATTTCCCAAGACAGATCCCTGATTAAGGACCCCCTGACTTTTCCAAAGCATTCATGAGCTGGGAAGGGGAGAAGGAACCACGTTGGGGATGTTTTGACTGGGCAAGAGCACCTCTCTATCTGTTACTTTGGTGTCAGGCCACCTGCAGTGGGATTTTTGCCTCCACTGCTAGAAGTAATGCCTGACAGCAGATGTATCCAATGTGAGAACGAGCCTTATTCACCCAAAGAGTGGATAAAGGGTTAATTTACCAGATTTAAAAACGGGGAAGCCTAGCGGCTGGGGCTGGTTGTTGGAGCTCCCATGGCAGCTGTATGGGATCAGGCCTCCTTCCCTGTGTTAGAACCTGGTGCCTGGGGCAGCTTTTGCTTGGCTTGGCTGTCTGTTTACGAGGTGAGGGTAGAATCCTAGAACAATTCAGGTTGGAAAA
>NW_009694889.1:0-1173 GCF_000703405.1 Apaloderma vittatum
TCAATTACGAGTTAAAATAGTGGTAGATTAAGACTTGGCTGAAGGGGTGGTGCCAGCGGTCTGGCTTTGGGGTTTTTAACCATGGGGAGATCTCCAGGTCACCTGGTCCACTGAAACCAGATGGGGTTCAAATGACACAAAGGGGAAAAAGGATCCTCGGTCATGAGCTGACAGTGCTCATAGAACGTGCTTTAAACTAGATATGAAGGGGAAGAGGGGTTACAACCAGATCGAATGAAAATGACCCTGGGATACACGTAGTGACAGCAGAAGCAGAGTCACTGGCACAGATGAAGAACACCATGTGTTGCCTGATCTAATCGAGAGGTGGATTAAAATGATCTCTAAGGTCCCTTCCAGCTTAGGCCAGCTATGATATGATATGATATGATATGATATGATATGATATGATATGATATGATATGATAAAAGAGGAATCACCAGGAAGGAGCCAGTATGCAAGATGCCGGTGCTTGTGGGGGAGGAAAGTAGTAAGATCAATCAATCCTGTGAGTTATCCAACGATCAAAATGTCACATCAAGTTGCAGACAGAGAACAAGGGCTGTTGAGAGGTCAGTTACTGTGGAAACATCCGAGTATAACCAGGAAGGTATTAGGGCTTCTCCCTTACAAAAGGTGACCGGGCTGAGGTGCATCTACAGCAATGCACGCGGCATGGGTAACAAACAGGAGGAACTGGAGGCCATTCTGCAGATGGAAAACTATGATGGAGCTGCCGTAACAGAAACGTGGTGGGATGCCACACATAACTGGAGTGCCACAGGCGAAGGCTACAAGCTCTACAGGAGAGACAGACAGGGAAGGAGGGGTGGTGGAGCAGCCGTATATGTTAGAGAATGTTACGAGACCTCAGAAATCAAGTATAGCGACGAGGAGGTTGAGTCTGTTTGGATTAGGTTAAGGGCTAATAAAGCTGATATAGTCGTGGGAGTCTGCTATAGACCCCCCAATCAAAGCCGGGAGATGGATGAAGCTTTCTAGAAGCAGTTGAGAGAAATCTCGCAGTCACTTGCCGTTGTGCTTGTGGGGGACTTTAACTTCCCAGATATCTGCTGGGAATACAACACAGCAGAGAGGGAACAATCCAAGAGGTTTCTGGAATGTGTGCAGGACAACTTTGTCATGCAGCTAATAAATGAGCCAACCAGGAA
>NW_009694890.1:0-10087 GCF_000703405.1 Apaloderma vittatum
TTTGTGAAGCTTGGCCCATGTTCTGTGGGAGGAGAGCTGTTCAGTTTGGAAAGCATCCATCTCAAGAAAATCAGAAGTGGTAGGGCTGTCTAGACTAGTCAGGAAGGTGTGAACAAATAACCGGGGGAAGACAGAAGACGATGAAGAAGGAAAAAGTATGATTCCTCACCTAGAATTAAATTAAGATGTCAGGAGAGAAAAATGAATCAAAGCTTCAAAGGATGAAAGAGAAGATGCTCTTAGCTGACTTTATTCTAATGCTGTAAACCCAGTTAACAAGGAGGGGAAATCAGACATGCCCGTCGTTGGACTGACATGCTGCTGCTGGAAGCAGGCGGGGAGATGTGTGATAGGAATGTTACAATTAATTATTATAAATCTCTTCTCAGTAACAACTGTGTGGGCAACATGCAGGTGTGTGTGAGGACCTTGGCAGCCTGACAAAAATGTAATTATCAGTTATGGAGTTAGTGGCGATGCAGAAGCAAACATTCTTCGGCGATTCGTTGATCAGCAAAGTGCTAATTAGCAATTGCTAGAGGCCACTGTGTTTCTCTGGAAAGGAAAGTAGTAACTCCTTAAACAACTGGATGTGGTGTGGGTGGGAGTGTGGGGGGAAGCGTGACTTACAGGGGAGACTGCAATTACAGCTAAGATTTCCTGACTTGGAAATAAAATTTTTTTTTGCCCCCGTTTTTGACCTGCGACTGGAAATTGGTAGCAATATATGTCCACATAACGCAATGTAAATACAGTGTTTATTTCAACTGAAGTAGATCATTAGTCTTTAGTTTGCCAGGGGTCATGATGGACTCCTCATCATTGGCAAAGGGGTTGGATCTTTCTTCTAGGAAAGATACGTACCTGCTGTTAAGGGATGACTCTCAACAGTTTTATATAGGAAATGACATCTAATCTGTTTTAAACAGAACTGACTCCTGTTGCCCTCGTTGCCCCATACTGGACCTGAGCTTTCAGCATGTTATTTTCTAGTTTGGCTAAAGGAAAATATAGGTTTTCGGATTATATACCATGTAATGAAGAATTCAGTGTCCTTGTCTCAAAGCCCTTCCTGAAGGATTTTTCTCCCTGTGGACCATAGGAGACGTACAGCTATGATTACAAGGAAATCTCAGCCACAGGAGTGAACAAGAAGCAGCCCTGAAAGCAAGGTCAGAAGCTGTCCAAGGCACCATTTTACCAAGCTTGAATATAGCTGAAAAGTCAGGGTGAGAAAAAACATTGCCATATGGAGGCTGTCTTCTAAAATCACTTCAGAACAGGAGCCTTTTAAAGTTCCCCATCAAATACAATAAAACATGCTGTAAAGCAGCTTTAAAAACAGGGAGAAAGCAAGGGCCGATACATCTCCGTCATGGCAGTGACAGCCAAGTAGTGCTTGTCAGGCCTGGGTTCCTTTAAAAATGTGCACTGAGCCCTTTCGCACTCTTAGTGCTGTTTGCTGAAGTATTAAGGAAATGGGAAAAGGTCCAGAAAACTGGTTCAACTCAGCTGACACCGAGAAGTTTAAAAAAGGGGCAGGAAGGAGGCTGAGGTCTGCAGCGCGCTGCTGACCTGCCGCCGGCTGAGGACGCGGCGATGCATCACGCTGGTCCTGCCGGTGCAGCCCCACGCCCAGAGGTGTCCAGCAGCTGTTGAAAGGGAAGTTGGAATAACATCTGCTCACAGCTGCTGCAGGTTTGGGGTTTTTTTTTCAGTCCTGATGGAACTCTGGAGAGAAATTTTTGAGGTAGCCTTCAGGAAGTTTTTGACTCTTCTGACTACAAGGGTTGAGAGCGCCCCATAAGACCACATTGCCCTCGAAGTCATGGGAAATCCATAACAGGGAATTGATGCTAATGCATAAAAGCTGAGCAGAGCTTTGTCCTCTTCCTCTTCCACAATCCTTGCAGATGCTGTGTGTGAATTATTTGTGTGCTGTAATGCCTGTAGTGGTTTAATGCATAACACACAAGCAAGATGAAAATTAAGGAGTGCCCATCTGTGGTTGGTACAGACACGCATTGTCACAGCCATTCCTGTAACTTCATTGTTTCTTAACCAGGATTTTTGAAGTCCAGGCAACCCATATGTATATCTACTGTGTCATCATCCAAGATTCAAGACTCAGCTCAGAAATTATTAGATATAAGTGCATAAACCCCCTCTTGAGATTTAACATCGAGGGGAGTTGATACTAGAAGACACTTACCTATCTTTTCAGATAATGTAGAGTTTATTACTCTAATGTAATGTAGATTTCACTCTAATGTAATGTAGAGTTTATTACTCTGCATTAGGAGGGATCCTTTTCTTATCCTCTTCCCTTGTTTCATGTAGACCGTAGGAACTATGAGTCAGACATACAAAAATCAAGTAAAAGGACTTTTTGAAATCTGAGGCCACTTTCAGATTTATTTTTTTTTTAGTAAAAGTGGCTTTGTTAGTTTAGAGTATTACTTTAATAAGTGGTAGAGGTGGAATATTGCTTTGTAAGCTCTTCTTTCACCACTGTCTGGAGTAGACTTGAGTATCAGGTTGGCCAAATAAAGAGCCAAAAGGCTGTCTGCAAACCCAAGGAGGAGCCCAAACTCTGGGGTTCAGCCCAGTAATTGAAATATATACATCAATTTTATTCTAATTATCTGAAAAGGCCTTTGAATAACTAAGCTTTGAGATGCCTTGGAAATATTCCCTCAGCAATCAAAGGCATATGAAAGGATGTGGCATAGATATTCAATAGTCTTTGCTAAATTTGAGAATTCAAATTAGTGACCTAAGACACTTTTACACCTACCCAGCAATGCTAATGCTGACTTTAAAAGGCCGATGTAAGGTGACATGTGACTGTTGGACAAATGACAATTTCTTTAGCAGCTGTTGTATTATGCTTGATCTCCTTCTTGTCACCTTATCCGCATTACCACCTGGTCATGTAAGCTAGCCTTAGACCGACTGCCTTGAGTATATATGTCATTCCACATCCCCTCATACAAAGGAAAAGGTTAATGCAAACTCGATTTCTTAACATTTTTTAGTAGATCTGAACATCCGTGGCTTTTACTGAAATGAGTCTCTCTTTAGCCTCATGGTATGCATGAAAATCGTGATCTGGTTGTGTCTGAGGGACTCAACTCACAACTTTAAGGTGTGGACAGTCATTAGCAGAGCTGGGAGGCAATATGGGGATCCTTATATCTGCTCACTTCTTGCTTCTAGACATCTGCCTTCCTTCACACATAACTCTGAAACCACTTTCCCTGTCTCTTTGCCTGCATTTCATGTGTGGTATTTTGGGGAGAGCTCATTACAGCCAAGCTCAAGTGTAGCCAGCGCTTAGTTACAAGTGCAAACATATCATGAATGTCTGTCTTGCATTAGGATCTTTCCAGAAGGCATTAAAACACAGCCAAGGTGGGTTCATGGGCTCTGTGTTCTTCCAGCACTTGTTGGTTCAACAGTTCTTAAAAAAATGGGAGTTTGGGAGAGTGTGGATGTCAGCACCAGTAAAGATTTGTGGTGTGTCAAGTAGAGGGAAATAGGCGGTTTATCTGAGAGCCCAGCCAGCCCTCCTCTTTGCTTGAGCTTTCAAGTGAAACTTCAGGGAGAAAAATGTAGCGAGCTCCAGTGGTAGATGGCTTTTTGGGGAGCTGCCAGCTGCTCTTTCTGAGTTACAATTGGATTACACAGTGTTGGAGCCACATTGCACATCCATCACCATCTCCTGTCCACAGCTGAGCTGCGAGGGGCCCTGGCCAGCCCAGTGCCGAGACCTCCAGAGACTGGAGCTGGCCCATCAGGAAGGATGAGAGGCAAGTGTGAAATTAGTTGCATGGCAGGCTGTGCAGTGGTTGTGAGGTGGACTGTTTGAGGTTTTCCCAAGCCACGGAGCTCAGGGAAAACACCTGTGGGAATAGCAGCCATCTCAGGTCTGTCAACGAGAAGATGTGTCAAATCAGTGCAGTCTGATTCGTGACGGGGAATGAACCTAGTGAGTACGAGACACGTAGTTTTGCTTGGTAAATGTTAATTTCAGTTCACAGAGAGGTTTGGTGCACACCAAGTAGATTCTTCCTGGGGGAAGCATAGCCAGGCTGCACCAGGTGACTGACTGGTGTGCACCGACTCCTAATAAGAACACAAGGGATCCATGGTTGGAGCTTCATGCACCTTCTGATCTCCTTTCTTCATTTATTTGTTCCCCAAGCACACCTAGAGCTTCAGTGTGCAGAGTTGTTCCATTTGCTCCAGCTGGCTTGCTAATGTGGATGCAGCCAACAGCCCCAGCATTTTAACAGTGTCTCACCCAAGACCTTGAGTTTCAGGCACCCAAATCTCATCGTGGATTTCTGCCACATGCAGTTACTCATCTCTTCTGCCTCTTTGCTCTTTGCTTTGAGCCAGTCCATTGGCAACTGCTCCAGCCACCTTACTGATGGTCAGGCCATCACCGTTGCACTAGTCTGGCATGTCAAATGTGACTAAAGGAATGGAGGAGGACAACATTGCCCATGGCTTAGTGAGGGATATCTGTGTCCTTTTGCTGGAAGACATGACCATAACACCTTCCAGCTGACCAGCATCGAACTGAATGGTCTCAGCAGATTGGGAGCATCTTTAAGGTATCACATCAAGGCATTTGCTCTTAAATTTCCCAAAAGCCTGATGCCTCAAGCAAAGTTCAGCTTCATTTTCTCCATGGCCAAGTGCAGCCTCTGCCTTGCTCTAAGTTTGCATCCAGAGCATTTAAGAGACACTGCTTCAACACCATGTTCATCAGTTTTTAGTAGGCTGGGGCTGAATTTCTGCTTTCTGATAGCTCTGCTTATTCTGATGTATGTTCCCACCGAAAAATCCCTGATCAGAATTGGTTCAGTTTAGCTCAAACCAGGACACCTTTTGTGCAGGGATTACTCTCCTCATTTCCATTGAAAACCTCCCTGGTGTGGAGTCTCTTTTTTTTTTCAGCACATATCAGAAATTACTTCATAAAAGTCACTGAGGAGGAGAGTTGGAATTCTCTTCAGATTTTATAGCTTGGCTAAAAAAATCTGTCTGCAGGCTAAAACTTGATACATACATCTCAGCCAGGAAATAATTTAAATTCTCTGCTTCCATCAAAACAGCAAACAATTCCTCCCCCTCCTAAACACTTGCAAATTTCTCAGTGGTAAAGGTTATTTCAGGAAAAGATTAAATAAAGAAATGTTAGTAAGTGGCAGAATCTCTAGGGTGGTGAGAATATGGAAGGAAAAACACTTCAGATGATGCAATTTTTGTGATTTTGTTGTGCTTTTGTGCTTCTTCCTTCAAAATGCCTCACAAATATCCCAAGGGAGCAGTGTAGATCACCAGTTTGATTGCCTATCAGTAACGTGACTGCCACAAGGAGTGTAGGTGCTGTATGCCAACAGGAGTGTACTTATTAACAGAATTAAAGTGACCAAGGCAGAATCTAGAGATCAGTCTGGATGGGAATCAGATTAAACAAGCTGGTCATCCAGTCTTTCCAGCTGTGTTTGTGTCGTGGTCTGTGTGTATTAACCCTAAATCGCATCTGGTTGATGGAGAGAGGCCTCAAATACCTGCAGGAAAGGATCTTTACCAATCCCTCCAGAGGCTTGGCGCCATGTTCTTGCTGTGCTCTTCCACACTAGTTCAAACTCCTGTTAATTTCCATCCTAGATGATAAGTGAGAATATATGTTTTCTTTCCTTCCTTAAAAAAACCCACTTTTGTATTCTTCTGGCTTTTCTGATAGTTTATTGACCCTTGGGTCCAGAAGAAGAAGATATGTGAGCATTGGCATGTTTTTGCCCACCTGATTGTACCTGTTTTGTCCCCCTTGGTGAATGGTGCCTAAGGAATGGTTGGTTTTGTAATCCATGTCCCAAAGAAGGCCATTGCTGGAAGTTGTCTCTTTAGTCATGCTTGAAACCTTTGATCTTGGGGTTCTAACACGTACCTGTCTGCGTTCTCCACTGGGTACATCTGGAGCTGAGCAGAAGTATGAATGTGTCCATGCCCTCCTCAATACACGTTGCCAAGCCAGTGACCAAGCAGAGACCACGGTTGTTCTGTGGTGACGACAGATTATGACAAGACTGTGTTTAACCAACTAATAAATAGCTCAAAGGAAAATGTTTTTTGAGGATGGTGAAATGAACATTTCTTAGTCCTTTTCATTTTACCAGGCACTTGGACAATGCCACACCACTTTCATTAACCTGAGTAAGGCTGTCCTTGTCCTGCAGGCAAACAGGATTTACAAATTAGTGGTAAAAATACAGAGAAGATAATCATTACTGAATGCCCCAGAGATCCCCTTTTTCCAGTGTTATAAACCTCTGAGACTGAAGCCTTGAGTACATCACTCACAGCTTGTTGTCCTGTCTTTGATATCTGAGAGAATAAGCGTTCAGGATTGCAGCCCATTTAACCATGTTACCCTTCTCTTCAAAGGAAACTTAAACTCTTGGTAAATCATTTAGACATGTAAGGAGATTTCCAAAAGTGTCCAGTGATTTTGAGGGGGATCTGTGATCCTCTCAGCTTTGAAAATTTCTCCTGTCTGTCATGAATGCAACACAGCACAGACCCAAAATCCCGTGGACATTGCTCTTGTATTTAAGCCAACCATTACGCAGCCAGGATCTTCCCCTTCTTGGATAATATGGACTTAAATGCCTTGATCTGTGACACAGAGAAATGCAACTTTTACATTAAAAACTTCTATTGGCTACGCCCCTAATTACTGAAAGCTCAACCAGTCATCTGCTCCAGTGCTAGGCAATTTATCCAGAATCCTTACTGGAAAACGGGCATCCAGATCGCTGGAGACAGGGCTGCAGTGGTAGGCAATGCCTAGCAGTACCATCCATGTCAAAAATGTGTTTTCTGGGCTCATACTTTGAATTTGCACGGAGAAGCACTGAGACCATTCTGCATGGATGCGAAGTATCTTATCATAGGTCCTGACTCCCCTATGGCTCTTGTCCCTGCACTGTCCAGACTTTGACTACAGACTTTTCTGTTTTGGACTATAATGGCTCAGAAAACTCTGTAAATCCCCGATGTCTGGTAATCCCCATTTCTGGAGATGGGAAATTGGAGAGAAACTATTTGTCACTGGGAGTGCCTTTCCCCTAACTGATTATTGCCCTCTCTGTAGTGGAGACATCCAGTTCCCTGCCTCTGATTAGGACATTCATTTTATCTGCCCTCTTTGATTAGGTGTGAAGTGCGCGTGGTGCTTAATGAGAACAAGCTGTTCAGATAGCGCAGCTCAAAATAATTGTGGTTGTGCTCTTCCAAAATTACCATTGCCAAAAGACAAGGTAAGTGCCTTCATTAAGGGACTAGACTGGAACCCAGGTCCTGGCTTCCTCACAGTGGTTTTAATTTGGGGGAGGGCAGTTGTTTGGATTTTTTTTTGGTTTTTTGTTGTTGCTATTACGATGGGGAGACCTTATCGCTCTCTATGACTCCCTAACAGGAGGTTGTAGTGAGACGAGCGTTGGTCTGTTCTCCCTAGTGCCGAGAGATAGGACAAGGGGAAATGGCCTTAAATTGCGCCAGGGGAGGTTCAGGTTGGATATCAGGAAGAATTTCTTTACTGAAAGGGTTGTTAGCTATTGGAACAGGCTGCTCAGGGAGGTGGTTGTGTCGCCATCCCTGGAGGTGTTTAAGAGATGGGGAGATGTTGTGCTGAGGGACATGGTTTAGTGGTGTTCATAGGGCTTGAACAAAAAGGTTGGACTTGATGATCCTGAAGGTCTCTTCCATCCGAAATTGTTCTATGATACTCTGTTAGGCAATTCTTGTGTGTTTATGCCTGGTGTGGATACTGTGAGTGCTACTGCAGGAGGGGTGAGGGGCAATTCAGACCATCTGCTCTTTAGGGCTATCCAGATCATGGCTCTTGCTATTGCTAAGTCATGCAATAAAAAGCTGGTGAAAGTACAGATAACTTCTGTATCAGAAGAACATGAGAAAAACAAAGTGAATACCCACAGAAGAAATTTTGACTGATAGAGAAAATTAATTTAGTAATTTGATTTAAATGCACACGCAAACACAAATGGTAACATAGACTTGCAGGGGATACATTTGCTACCTGTCCCTGAGTGTTTGGCCAGGAACATCAGCAGATTTTAGAGGTTTATGCACACAACACCAGACTTTTACAAGATTTTGCAGTCCATAGGGCAGTTATTCACAAAAGAGCCAAAAAACTAAGTAATATGTGATTGAACCCTAGCTCAGAGGTATCACCCTATGCTCACCATGTGCTGGTGTGGCACTTGCTCCAACACAATTATTAACATAGGGTTAAACAGTTGAGAACTGCCACTGTAACATTAATCAGCAGTGGAGCGTGTGCTCTGTAATTTAGATGCTTGCAGGGAAGAAGAGTTAACCGCAGGGCATCTGTTAGCCCTGTGGACATTTTGTCCGGCGTAGCTGTGGCTGCAGTCCTCCTTCTCCTGAAATCAGGCTGGAAAGAGGGCTCTAGGTTTGTGTGTATGGGGAGACCTGACTCGTCCTTACCAACTAACACCTATTTTTTCCACAGGCATTGTAACCAGTCCTGTGTGAAAAGCTTTCCCCTGTATAAGGCAGTAAGTTGTGCAGCACGTGATGGGAGTTTCTGATGCTTTGATGTATGTGTGAAGCACAGCAAAACAGCAGGGAAAGACTCTGGCCGTTAAATATGATGCTGGATTTCAAATACAACCCTGTATTTCCCTGACCCCAAACTTCTGCTGAGATTCAAAATACTGTCTTAGGAACAGAATTCTATCTGGGAGATTGTACTAGAGTGAAACAGCAGCTTTGGAGTCTGATGGAAACAGCCGTTAATGCCCGCTATGCTTGGGCCATTTGGGCACAGCAGGAGGGTGGCCCCCTAAATACCATGTCTCTGCAGCTTGAAGACTGGGTATTTGCCAAACCCTGCCATGCTCAGAGTAGCCTCTTGCCCGTTTATTGCATCCAGAGTGGTCTGGAGCCCTTTCAGGATTTACAACCCACGCTGCAGCCGGTGTTGTGGACAGGCTGCTCTGAGCTGCCCGGTGGGACGGGAATATCTGTGAGTAGCAGTGAGATCCCATCAGCCAGATGTTAGCGCTCGGAGCTTGTTATTTAGAGCTGCTGATTAGTCTCTCAGGCATTTCGCCTCCTCGGTTCCTTTCTCGACGTGCTGACGTTAGCCAGAGAGCGCCTGCACATCGCAGATGTTTGTTTTTCCATGCCTTTGTCTTTGCTTCTTCAACCTCACCGAAGCTTTTCCACTTCACCGCTGTGGCAACCTGTGGCACTTCCGTGCTTGAATGAGGGCTGAACCCGGTCCTTTGCTGTGCATGTGCCTGTTCGTCACTGCTTTACGCAGTCACTCTCCTGAGGTTGCTTGCATGGGCCATAGCAAACAGCTTCTTGCTGAGGTCTCTTTTCTGCTGTGGGCTGGCAGAGCGGCTCGGGAGCAGCTGCAGATGCCCTTCATCAAGCCCCTGTGCTTCATCCAGTCTGATTTCAATGCTGCTGCCGTCATTTCCCCCAGGGTTTCACAGATCTCTTATTGCTTACGGGGAAAGACTTCATCAGAGCCTCTTGTCCCACTCCTGCTGTGCCAGGGGTGTCTCTGGCTGCGTGCGTAAGCCTGGTGTCGGAGCTGTTTCCATACGACTCAGCTCTGGTTTAGTCCCGGCTTTCCTGCTCTAAATTAGTTTCTCTGACTCATCCTCTGGAGGAATTTCTGTCTCTCCACTGACTGTAGAAAGAGCCCACAAAATCAGTATTTCCTACCCAGGATCTAGGTTAGGTACATTAAGCAGGGTGGTGCAAAGACTACCCCAGGAAGCACAGGTAAATACAGCTCTGAGGGTGCCCATTTCACTCCCCCCCGCTTTTGTGCACCCAAGTAGACTTGACAAATGAAGTAAAACAGCTCCGACAGTTCCTAGGGATGCTCAGGAGTGATGTGGACACCTCAGCTTCCAGGTGGCACGAGAGGACGACAGGTTGCCCTGGGACACCTGCATTTGCTCTTTGAAATCCAGAAGCTGTGCCCAGCAGCAGTGCACACCCA
>NW_009694890.1:10118-30908 GCF_000703405.1 Apaloderma vittatum
CCGCGGAGCCTGCAGCCAAGGAAATCCTATCTGTTTGTAAAGGCGGCTGAGCTGCAGCAGCTTATGTGAAGTATGAAGCCAAGACTCTCCGAGTGGAGGGATTTATAGGGCAACGTGACTTTTATAGACGTTGCATTAGCTTTAAACATTTGCCTTTCTCAGCATGGGTTCTCCTCCAGTGCATAAAACTTCCCTTACATTTGATGTATTTGCTGGGGAGGAGACATGGACTCCACTGAGAGTAAATGTCCCTGTTTCTGTGCTTTCTTGAGAGGCAGCATTTAATGCACGCCCGTCACGCTGTGGACATTTGCCAACACCCATCCATGGCCTGCTGGGATTTGCTCTGCTTCTCTCATCTTTCCCTGTTTTGACTTAGAGGTGATAGAGAAGTGAAGGCGGGTTTTTTCATATGTAAAATATGTTTTATTTTATATTTACTGATCCCAGTCCTTCCCTTCTCCTTGGCAACAGGGGATGTGGGCATTGAGCATTTGCTCTCTGAACCTGCTGAGGGGTACACAGAGGTCTGGCATTACCTTAAGCACAAGAGATTTTTAATTCATTAAGCCCTGAATCAACCTTTTTTCACTGTTTCCATGTGCCTCCTGCCTTCCCACAGCCACATCCCCCACCCGTTATTTGGTACCCTAACAGCAGATGTTTAAACCTCAGCCATCCCTACAGCACCTGCCACACCTGAGCATGGATCACCTCCCTTAGGAACTGCAGGGAACTCCTACGAGTTGTAATACATTAGACTGAAGTAAACCATACTTAAACACCCCAAAACAGGTATAACCCTGGTTTAAACTAGTATTGTTCTCATGCAAATTAATATTGGTGACGATAAATATGTTTCCTCACCAGGTTCTCAGCTGCATCTGGGCATGATATATTTGAATATATTGTGTTTCTCTCACTGCTACCCTGCTACAGGGTGTAGCATGTTTATTTACCAGGACCATTGCATTAAAGGAAGTTTCTAGGAACTTTTGTAACACGACGTAGAGGTCAGATCTTTTTGAATCAACACCGATATTTCAATAAATAGGAGCAAAGCATAAGGTGCTGTGCAGCTCTGATCAGGAGTTTCTCATTTCTCTGCATTCCCATCAGTGAGAGGGAAGGACACAATACACTCTGTTTCTGGGTCTTGCTGATTTTATCCCTTCCTTGGTATTTAATTAATTTGCTCTGTGTATATGTGGGGGGAATGGTGACCTAATCCTATTGAAATATAAGCCAAGCAAAACAAGTTTAGATGGAGACGTGGTCACACAGCAACTTTCAGTTCAAGAACAATACACTTGAGGTAAGGTATGTTGGCAAAGTAGTTTTAGGCGTATCAGACCTAATTGGTTTTATTGTGATTGTAATAATACTAAGTGGGAAAAAGCTTGAGTTGGAAATTAAAGTAGACAGCAAGTTTGGGAATGTTTGGTAGCTGTGGAGATTGAAAGTTTCTATACATGTTATATATATATATATTAAAAAAGCCTCTTACAGAGACTTTTGAAGGCCAGCTGAAACTGCAATCCTAGCTGACACAGAAATAGAAAAAAAAAGAAAAAAGAAAAAGCAGTAATTCAGTAGGTTTCAGCATTCAGGCAGAGCAAAATGCAGAAATCTATGAAGCAGCCCGTCTTGGAAAGTAGACTTTTACTTCTTGTAAAGTAGACATGTTTGTTCTCAGCATCTAAATTGCTTCTAGCAGCAGAGAAAAGATCTTGGTTTTCCTTACTCAAAACATTTACCTTTAAGCTCAACATAGTCGAGCTGGATCATGTACTTGAACGTTCAGTGTCATTTACCTACAAATAAGCAGCTCAATGCACGCCTGCATCGTGTACTCCCCAGGAACAGGGCAGAGGCGTGTCAGGAAGATCTGCCACCCATGCATTGTACCTAGAAGGAAGCAGAGCAGCTGCTGCATTGCCTTGGATTGTGTTTGCATTTGATATCTTGCTGCAAACTCTACCAGCTCTCTGCCCGAGCAATGATTTCTGCACATGCCCTGTAATACAGAGGTAGAGAGCCAGGAGTTGTGTCCTGGCTGCTGTCTCTGCTGTTGCACTCTATGGAGGTGTGTGCTGCCTCTTGGATGTTATTTCAGTGGCTGCCCTCGCATTTTTGGTGGAGGGAGTCGGAGGGGGTTGACACAGGTCTTAGCAAAGAGGCTAGCAGGGTGGCACTGCCGGTCCCTGGGGGCTAAACCCCTGGGAAAGCTGTAAGATCCTCTGCTTTCCCGCAGCCCTAACCCACCTCAGAGGATACACATTGCCCAACATTGTGCCGGGAAAGGTGACAAGGGCTGGGAAGCTCTTGGAAATGCAGAAAGCACAAGATAGAGGACTGATGGTGCTGAGCACCAAGCCCAATACTCAGCAGTTGCAGCCAGGCAAAGAGGAGAAAGGTTCCTCCTGCTAAACCACTCAGACATGAGACTTGACTGCTGCTCCCTCCCCAGATCCACCACCGCATTCCTGTGGCATCTTGGGCAGATCGCTCGGAGGAACGTTTTCAAAGGAAACGAGCCTCGGAGCGAAGGGGAAAAGCAGCTGCTGGCTCTTGGTGTGCCTCCTTCTCTGCCTCCATGGTCAGCGAGGAAAGGGACTTGGAGATGCCCCAGAGTGAGATCCTGACCTCTTGATTTATTTTCCTCTTCCTGGAGACCTTTTGTCTCCCACTGCCTGGGCAGGGAATTTAGGGATTTACTGTCACGGCTGGTTTATCTACTCACTTGGCACAAGTGAGGTCCCTGTGGTAGGCAGCCTGGCTCGTACCCTACACCTTTTTTTTTCCCCTTCCTGTCTCCTTGATTAGTGTGGTTTCTATTTTCGTTAAACTGTTGCCTTTTGTCCTTTGCAAGTATAGGGAACAAGGTGTTGATCCCTTCCTGGGTACTGGCAGTGACCAAGTCAAGTATTGTGAGGAAACATTTTCACCTCCCCAATCTTTACTCCAAACCGGCAGAGGGGACTGGGTGCTACTGTCACCTGGTGTCTTTGCATCCTCCTCTTCAGCAGTATCTCAGGCTTCAGGACTCAAAGTGTCTGGGGAAAGCAATGCCCCAGGACATGCTTCAGCTGTGGTTTTGAGGCCAGGGACCTCTCTCCAGATACCTCCAGGGCTGTCTTTTCACCAGCCCTTAAGTGCCTCCAGATGCCCCTGTCTCCTCTAAAACCACCCTTGGGCCTGGGAGCAGGTGCACAAGGGTTGTGAGTTTGAAGGCAAAGAATGGGGTTTTGAAATGGATGCCTGCAAAACCCATTGCAGATGAGAGCCACCAGCAATTTGGAAAGGAAAGTCTGGTTTTTTCAAAGCACTTAATCACAGGGAAGTATTTTTTTTTATTATTATTTCTGTTCTTCAGCTTAAGATTATTATTTTGAAAAAGATGGGAAGAAAAAGAATAGGTTGAGAGTGTTTTTCCTTGTGAAAAATACTCTTCCCTGTGAGAAAACCATCCTCTGTGCTGAGTCAGTGTCTCGGTGGAGCTACTGGCACTCAGGCTTTACATAACAGCTCATAAACAGTGTTCACATTTTCCAGGTACACGGGCCCTTCTCAGCTGCTCAGGGGGACGTCACAGCCAAGTATCACTCAAGAGAATTGCCCAGATGCCATCCAAGAGCTGCCTTTTGAAGACCCTACAACAGTTCTTAGGATGATTTTCCACCAAGCAGCAGTTTGATGCAGATTGGAACAAACAAGGTTGTTTTTAAAGACTCATGATTGCCCATGGATCTGGATTTGGGTCTTTTGCCAGGGCAAGGTTCTTTGACCTCCAGGAAAACTATTTGTGTGCTGTCCTTGCAGCCTGCCCCATGTAGCCCGTGATGCCAGCAACCATTTCATGGGACTCAGGGTGAGATCCATCTCAGTCTGAGCTAGTTATCTAGGCAAAGGTGATGGGAAAGGTGAGACGACTTGCCTTCACTGTCTGCATCTTGAGTTTAAAGTGAAAATCTGCTTTTAGTGAGCAGTGAAATGGGGAAGAAAAGCACCACTCAGTGCCGAGACGCCTTGGGCAAAGGCTCCCTGCAGGCAGTGCTTCACACCACAGTGACGTCCCCCTCTCTAATATTTTGAATAAACTGGAAGTTTGTGCCACCAGCCTTACACCTCCCACAGCAAATGCTGACCCAGCATTCAGTAGGAAAAGTCACAATCATTTCTTTCTCCATCCAGGTCTTAGGTATCTTGGTGATTCATATGAAGTCCTAGGGTGAAATTCCATTAATGCCAGTGATGCTGGATCTACCTTCAGGACCCTGATTCGGTACCTCTGAAAGGTGTGTTCTTTCAGCAAGCAGAGGAGGTTTAACCCAGCACAGTCATGCCCCTATAGCTTCACCCAACGTGATGGTTTAACAGTGCTGACAGGGGCTTTTCCATGCTTCAGCGGTAGTGTTAGTCTTGGCTGAAAACTCCCAGAAACTGAAGGTTCAGTCACTCCATCCCAAACCCAGTACTCTCTGCTGCCAGACCCCTCCTGCTATCCTTTGCCGCACCATCCATCTTTCCATCCAACATGCTCACTCCCACGTAGCCCACCCAAAGGGGCTGAACAAAAAGAAGAAATTAATGCTCAGAATCTGAACTGGCACCATGGCAAGGCAGGGCTCAGAGGTGACCTCTCTGGCCAGGAGAAGTAAAAGATCATCTGCTTGAGCCGTACTATGTCCTTATCAGCTTCCGGAGGGCACAGAGTCCTTTGTCTTGCTAAGAGCACAGAAGGTGTTGGAGAAACAAATCCTAGTGGAGTGAAAGAAAAATAAAGAGCTCTGTTTGGCTCCTGAGCTCCTTGAGAGAGAGTTAATGAATTATTGCTGTGCTCAGACAAATAAGAGCTGGAGGTACACATTTTGTGCTGCATGAGCTTTAGGTTTAAGATGTTTTATGTAACTTGGACAGTGGTAAAGCACAGAGCAGCAAGTCAATGTGCAGCAAATGCAGGAATTTTTTACCTTTCCTGCAGGGAAGAGCAGGAGGAGAGTGGTGTGGGGAGGTGGTGAGCTCAGTAAACAAGAACTATTCAAGCAGCACCACAGACTGATTAGCTTGTCATCTATTTGTTCAGCAGCTGGGTTAGTCATACAGGCTGTCCTGAGCTCCCAGCTGTCATAGTTACACAGTATCAGCACCAGTTTAAATATAAGGTGGTGGCATCCATGTGGACAACAGCACTCAGGTTTAAACATCATCCTCATTGCAGAGCCCGTGAAAAATGCTGTTTGTAACCAGCTGGTGAGAATGTGAGGACTCCATGCTGTTATTTTTCCCCCTGGACAAGGAGCAAAAGGTTTGGTTTTTGGCTGATAGTCTTGCAGTTGCAGGCAAACATCCAGTTACGAAGCGAGGTTCTTCCTATCACCCACCCTGTTGGTAAACAAAGCTGTACATGTCCAACAATACTTCTGTTTTTTATAACTGTGTTGTTCCTGTGATGTCTCTGGATATCTCCAGATAATTTAAGCACTAAACCATGCGTTTCAAACTGGAGTGAGGACCTGGAAGGGGAACAGCCTAAGCAAAAAGCTGGCTAGCTTTTTGATGGTGTTTGAGATGTTTCTGAGCAGCTCTGTAGAGCTGGACTACCTCTACTGGCAGAGGACCAGCCTCAAAAGGTTTGGGAGTGCCTCTGGGATGAGGCTTATGCCATCCCTGATGTCTCCCATCAGGCTTTACCATTGCCCCGTCAGCCAGCCCAGACAGATGAGCTGCAGTTGAGTTCGCACAGCCTCACGCTTCAGCTGCGTAAATCGTTCACTCCTCTGTGTTGAACTCTGTCATACGCCAGGCCTATCGCTGCATCAATGGAAAATGCAAGAAATCCCTCACTGAACTAGAGTTTCCACCTCCTGTCCTCCCAACAAACATCTTTTCCTAACGCGGTTCTCTCCTTTGCAGAGATTTAGGTTCAAGACGTGTTCTGCTTGAAGTTTTCCAAGGGTTTGGCAAAGACAAAAGCTATGAAGTGCTGCTGGCTGTTTTTAAATAGCATTTGGAATGAGCTGTCACCAAAACCAAATTCTCTCCTCTTCAGTGCAATTTCTGGCCCTTTGTGAGCTCCCAAACTCCCTAGTGTGCATTTATAAAAGAGCCCTAGTGAGAGGATGGTCAGGGCAAGAATTTGCCTTTTAGCAAAGCCCTACAGTGCTTTTGCACAAGAAAAAACTTATGGGGACTGGAAGCAGTTGCTGTGTTTGTGTTGACTGGCCACGGGTTTCAGCTGCTGGGGGTTTCCAAAGCAAATGAAATGTTATTCATCAAAGCGGACTCCCTCCCCTACTCTCAGATGTTGAAAATACTACGAAGTAAGATGGAAAGAAACATGTAATCCTTCATCATCACAGTGAGGATTTGCTTGTTTATTTAGATTCCCTGTCCGTTCCAAATGTTCTGCCAGAGAAAGTCCATCCAGGCTCCAGGAGTGCTTGACACACATAAAAAAAAAATCTAGATGTATATAGGAGATAAATCCAGCAGAAGACACTGCCTTTCCTCATTGTGCACCAGTAGAGCAATGAGCTGAAAGTCCCACTTGCACAATAAAATATCACAGGATGCTTTTTGTAAAGGAAGCACATCACCTCGTGAAATAGATTTTGATGGTGGCTCCTCTAGATTGGAAACTTTATGGTGGAGTTACCCTTGAGCTCTGGACACATCCTCTTTTTCTGCTTGGATAATGTTGCCCAGGTAGAAAACATGGAATGTGGTGCCTTTGTAGTTGTGAAATTAGAGAGTTGTGTTCAGAAGGTGATTCCTCCCACTGTGCTAGGAGGTGGAGATCACCCTCTTGATGGGTGACTGTCCCTGCAGACCTTATAGAGGAAACTGAAGGAGAGGAGACCAGACCCGAGTCTCACATTTAGCTGCCTAAGAGAAGGCAGCCAAATCCCTTTCCAGATGGCATTGTTTGTGAGGGACACAACTTCTTTGTACTGAAACTAGTCAGCAGTTTCTGTAGCTGGTGTTTCTCATTCCATTCCTATTGCTGCGCCTACAAACAAGAAGCAAATCTGAAGCAGGAGACCCTGAGCATGGCAATCACATATAGCTGAGGTGAGATAGACCTCTGGGTCATCCTAGGATGAGGTAGTCGAGGAAGAACAATTGTCCAACAGATGTTTTGCATTTGGCCCATCATTCAACTCAGTGGATTTGAAAATGCCCTGAGAGCGACTCTTCTACTGATGCCTTGGGTGCAGGATCTTTGAAGTTGGCTCCTTTTTTTTTCAGCCTAAGAGCCACCGGCATGAGTGGACATCAAGAGCTTGTTGTCCCTTCTGGGAGCAATTATTGCAGTAAGCTGGTAGTGGGTAGAATGGAAGAGGCAGTCTTCAGCCAATGACCCTCCAAAAAATCACTTCAAAAAAGTTACAGAATGTTGAATGCTCCTAGAGACTGCTGAGATTTTACCCTTTAGGGTTTTGTCTGAAAGAAGCCCATATAATGAGACACTTAAGACAACTTGTTTCTTGAAAAGGCAAAACCAACCAGTTCTGTGTTTTGCAGGTGCTGTCCTTATTATTTCACATGTTGACATAGAGAGCAAAGGGCAGGTTCATGTAAAAATCTGGGGTTTCTGAAGGGCTGATAAGCTGAATCAAATCTAGTTTTCCAGAAGTGACACCCCTTGCCTTGAATTCCGGTTTCATACCATAAATAGGGCAACCTTCCGCCGCAGGTGGAAGCTTCGACGTAGCCTCAGTGGACTGGACAGGTCTGTCAAACAGCTCATAAAAGTAACTGTGAAACACTAGTATCATCAAGATCTACAATTTGGGGTCTTATCTGAATACAGAAGTGGAAGAGAGGATTTTACTAAAAAGGGTGTTAAAAAAAAGAATACAACTTCCAAAAAAAGCACTCTACATTTGAAGAGCTGTGAAGTGTTTCAAGTAACACTTGAGTTAACGCTCGCTTCACTAAGTTTTCTTGTAAAGCTCACCTGTTGCTATTTCATTTCTTCTGTCCCCTCAGCTCATGTGCTCCTCGGTCCAGAAGGCGCTGTTTGAGGAGGAGGACAGAGTGAAGAAGCTGCAGCAGAAAGTGGCGACGCTGGAGAAACGCAACAAGCAGCTGCGAGATCGGGTAAAGAAAGTCAAGAGGTCTCTCCGGCAAGCCAGGAAAAACACCAGGCACATGGAGCAGATGAACCGAAAGCTCAGCGAGAAACTTTCCTCTGTGGGTGGTCAAATCCCCTATATTAACTCTCTGAAGCAGGAGAACTCCCATGCTACCTACCTTAAAGTATAATGCAAGGGTAAGTGCTCAGGCCAACGATAAGGGTGAATTTTGCCTGCATTAGAGCAGGATCTGGCTCTCAGAGCTTGTCTTCACTGTGCTTCAAACCTGGCATGGAAAATGCATCTGAATTTGCTTTAGACACAGTGCTAGATTAAACAGGAATGCAAACGGTATTTGGCTGGGTGTTGAAGGCAAAGCCCAAAGCCATGTCCTCACTGGTGTCAGTGGACATAGGGCCAGACCATAATAGTCTGTGCTTCCCCACACTCAATGCCCTCCACCTCTGTCACCTGTTTAGGTTGTTTTTGATGAAAGTGCAAGATCAGCCCCACGGGTCATTGCAGGCACCTGGCACAGATCTTCTTGGAGAGATCTGGTGTCAATTTGCTCTTCCACATGGGCTGGGCAAGCAAGGCCAGGGGGGTAGATGGAGGTAGATGCTGTAGGAAGGATGCAGGCATGAATGCTCTTTGCTCCATCATCACCCCTAAGCTTTCAGCCTCCCTTAAGCTTGACTGAAGCCTACAACCAGTGTCTGAGCAAAGGCTGTCTGGGACACAGTCAGTTTGGCTTCCTCTTTAATATGAAGTATAGGTGTGCCTAAATTGCCTCAAGGCTGTTTCTAAATATTCTAAATAAAATATCTAATATTTTTATTTTACCAGGAAGTGCCTCAAGGATCTCAGTAACTCCCACAGGTGCCTTTATCATTGCCCAGCCAACAGGGTTGGAAAACACATGATTTTGGGACTGTGTCTAAGACCTAATCCAGCTCCTGCAGTCAGGAGTGGTCTTAGCTTGAGTATTAGTGGGTGCTGGATGAGTTGACAGTTTCAGATCCCGTTTTCAAGCAGGTTTAGTTTACAGTGTGGACAAGGCTTCAAGTTTTGTAATCACTGTTTGAGGTATAATGGAGGTTGCTGGGCAGCCTTACTTAGTTACACTTAGATACTGTAGACACCACATCAATATCAATGGGGCATTAAGAATTAAGGTAGTTTATATATGTATATATTTTAAAATCCTATAGAAAATATTTTTATTACACATTTGATATAGTCTAATTTCTTAAAATATGAAGTAAATCCCGTTTCTCAATTATTTCATTAAACAAAAAAAAGTCCATCCTGTCATTTCTTAGACATTTACAAACTGACTTTTGCTCAAGCAGCATAGGTTAAGGCACCAGTATCCAGTGGCTGATGACATTTTCAGCCGTGTTAAGGTACCAGAGCATGCCTTGGATCTCGGTGCTCCACCAACCTTCTTTCGTAACAGCACCATAAGGAGAGAAAGGTAGAAGAAGAGTTTTTGTGGTTTTCTTCCTTTCTCAAAATATCTTTTCTTACTCCAAGCATGAGAACCAAGTGCAGATAAGCTTTGTGCTTTTCGATAGGGGCAGATGGCCCTTGCCCAGCCCCAGGAATGCTGACAATCTGCCAGGGCTAAAGTCAATTTGTACGAGATGGACTGATCCAGATGATCTTTAACATGAGGGCCTCAGAAATAACAGTGTGCAAAGCCACCGCTTTGCTCCTACCTCTTCATGCTTTACCAGGTCACTGCCTGGTCTCCATGCTGTGTCTCAGAGCTCAAAATTAGAGTATATCCAAGCTACAGACCTGCGGGACCACGCTTTTAGCTATCCCTGCGCTAGGAAAAGCCCCTATCAGCTTTCAACCGTGAGCTTCAGTCCAAGCTGAACTCAGAAGTTAAGCCTTGTCTTGGCTTCTAGGATGCTGCTGAGTTTACCTTCCAGTTTTACTCCTTTTGGAAATAGAGCTTTTTTTTTTTTTCCTATTTTTTCCCCCCTTCTTGAAATAATACCAGCATTTTTAAAGATTCTGACTACTCCACAAACTGCACCGGTTTCAAAAGCTTTGCCTACCACATCAGCATAATTTGAGTTGTTTTGTGCTGTAGTCAGCAATGCTGTTTCCTGAGAATTGCTGCAGACCTAAGGCTTCCTTAGAAGCCATCAAGAGATTTTAAGTCCAAAATTTAAGGAAAGGAACTAATTTTTCTTTGGTTTGTTTCTGGTTTTTAAACTACTGTTTAAATAAATGGAACTGTTTTTCCTGGTATAGGTATTAAAAGCTTGTCTTCTAATTTTTTGTTAATAAAAATATTCCTTCTGGTATTCATTCATGTTTTATAAACTTTTGTGTAACACTGAGAAAGTATAGTTAATATAGCTACACCTTTGCTATTCTTGCAAATTTTCCAAACACAGTGTTGATAATCTTTTTCTTGTGGCTCATATTTTTGTCTCGTGATGAAAAGATTGGAATTTTCTTCCTATTTCCCCCTTTGTCTAGCTTAAAAAAGAACAGTAAACTGTGTTGTTCTCCAGTTTTGTGAGAATTTTGTTACTTTGGAAAGAAAATGGAAGAAAAAAACCCCCACCCCAAATGCAAAATCCAAATGCAACCCAAAGTGTCCCCTCTGGCTACAAAATCAAAAAATGTTGGTTCCTTGTGAGTTTTTCCCTTTCATTCCTTCTTTGGTTTGGGTAATTTCCAGAGATAAGGACTAGAAACCAGAGCAGATCACAAGTTAACCCTCTCAACAAGTAACAGGGGATGCCAAGCCCAAATAAAAATGCAATTAAGTGCCGCCATTGATTGCCTGTCCTTGCTGGTGACAGTATCCATAGAGCAGCCAGGGAGGCTCTATGGGCAGGAAGAGTGTGAAGAGGAATTTGGGTTATGTCTATCCAGGTTGGTGAACATCACATAGGGCCTGACGCAGACGTTGATGTTTAGACCCACTCTGTAGCTATTTCAGGGACGAGATAATCTGGAAACCCACAAAAAGGACAAAATTTCAGGCAATTTTCCAAGTGAATGTCAAACGCGTGATTGAGTATGTTCCTCTTGAAGACCTACATGGGAGACATGAGGTTGCAGAAGCGTGGAGGAGGTTGGCATGGCTGATGGGTTGGCAAGGAGTTGTACAGAAACCCCAAAAAAACCATTCTGGATAAAAAAAAGGAAGAAAACAGAAATGTTCAAATGGGGAAGCCAGTTCCCTAGAAACAACACTAAATGGGGCAGCCTCCCATGAGAAGTTCAAAGGTGGTGCTTTACAGATTGATAGCATCTGCTTTTGCAAACACATCAGGAGCTTGAAGGCTGCCAGGACGTCTGCAGGGCCAGGTCTTGGTGTTTGCAGAGCAGATGATGCCAGAACTGGAGGCAAGGAGGGACTTTTTGGCATCTGTGTTCACCACAGAGGAGTTCAGAGATGCTTTCGTGGCTGAATCAAGTTTTCCTGATGCATCCAGGGGATTACAAGAAGAAGTGAAGGAGCGAAATGAATATAAAAAAGTCGCAAGGATAGCAAATGGGTATGAACAGTAACAAGTGTAGACTCAGCTGAGTGATGTAGAGTGACTGACAACAGAAATAAATGAGGTGCAATGAAGGAAATGTAAAAAGTTATTAATGAGGGAAGAGAAAAACAGTCCTATCTTTTCACATGAAATGAGATGCAGTGAGCTGGCATCAGCCAGCTGATGTCAGTGTATGATATTAGTGGTCAATTAGTCAATTAGTTGGATCAATCTAGTATCATGATGATACGTTTTATCATATCATTCTATGAAAACATCGACTCAACATTTAGCTGCAGTCCAAAAAGTAGGTGAAGTGGTAGTAATTGTTAGGGAAGAGCTAGAGGCCATCATTACCCTGCAAAGTGAGGTACGTCCACCTCTGGGATGCAGTGTGCATTTATTCCCCATCTCAAAAAAAGTGTCTGATAGGAGATGTATAGTGAGAGGCAACAAGGAAAATCCAAAAAGCAGAGTAGCTTCACGTGACAAGCAACTATGTTTTCCAGGACTTTGGGTTAGAGAAGAAAAGAGGAGCAGGAGAACGACAGAGGGAAATAGAGATAGGAAATCTTGGGATTGTCCGCTTTTCACCGCCACCACCTGTCTCTGTTGTGCTATTTCAGTCTCTGGGTAAACTTTTGCAAGCTTTGTGTGTCTCACCAAAGCTGTCGTGGATTACCCTAGGTGCTGATCTGCACCCAAAACCCATCTCCTGTCCTTAGACTTTGCAGTAGGATTTTTTTTGTTTTTTTCGAAGTGGGTCCCTATAGTTCACAGTGTATCAAATGGGCTGTATTATTGTTGTCTTAAATCTCAAGTACTATCCTGATTTAACAACCCTACCTGGGTACCTTGGGAAGAGCCACATAGTAAATGAGGATTTATGGAGAGCAGACAAAGTTAGCAGTTTTCTTTGCTCCTTAAACCATTGAAAAGAGAATGACTTCCATATGTTTGAACAATAATTTAGGGAAATAGCCATGTTATTCTGTTTGGGTTTTAGCAGAAGGGGTTTTTGGAACACATCAGTGTTCCAGAGCTGTATCAGTAAAGCCCGTCTCTAATACGCACAACTTCTTGCCAAGCTAGGTAATCTCCTATTAATGAGGCAACGGAGCCCAAATTCATTTCTAAAAGTAGGAGAAAAAACATAAAGGGAAAAGTGTGGAGAGCAGATAAAACTGACAAGGTATGTCATTCTTTCTTATAATAAATCCAAGTAATTGCAAGGATATTTCATTTTCCTCCCCATTTAACCTCAATTATTTTCATTTAATCACAGAAACGTTGCTATTTCCCTCCAAACCAGACTGTGTTGCGTGTGAAACATCGTTTCCAACATGTGCTTGGGTTTAGGCATGTTCCTAATCCCCTAAAACAAACACACTGAGCGGGACAGCATGTCCCAGCATACATGGCACTGCTGGGAGGGCTCGCTGGCTCCGGTTGCGTAAGTTGTGCGGAAAATCAGGCCAAGTCATCCCAACAGGGAATTCCCAGGTGGCATCGCACACCCCTGCCTGGGGAAACAGGCACAACACAGACGTAGCGAGGCAGGAGCAATGCTGTCTTTTCGTGGGGTCAAGATTTGGTGCAGATGACACCAAGCCGGGGAGGGGAATGTTGTTCTGCTTGAGGGTAAGGAGGCTCTGCAGAGGGATCCGGGCAGGCTGGATCAATGGGCTGAGGCCAGTTGTAGGAGTTTCAACGAGGCCAAGTGCCTGGTCCCGCACTTTGGCCACAACAACCCCTGGCAGCGCTACAGGCTTGGGGAAGAGTGGCTGGAGAGCTGCCAGGCAGAGAGGGTCCTGGGGATGTTGATAGATGGCCAACTGAACAGGAGCCAGCGGTGTGCCCAGGTGGCCAAGAAGGTCAACGGCATCCTGGCTTGCGTCAGGAACAGGGTGGCCAGCAGGACTGGGTAGGGATTGTCCCCCTCTACTTGGCACTGGTGAGGCCGCACCTTGAATCCTATGTTCAGTTTTGGGCTTCTCACTACAGGAAAGACATTGAGGTGCGGGAGCATGTCCAGAGAAATGCAATGACCCTGGTGAAGGTTCTGGAGAATAAGTCTTATCAGGAGCGGCTGAGGGAACTGAGGATGTTTAGCCTGGAGAAAAGGAGGTTGAGAGCTCTCTAGAACCTCCTGAAAGGTTGTTGAACAGCCTAAAAGGAGATTGTAGAGACGTGAGGGTCAGTCTCTTATCCCATGTAACAAGCAATAGGACAAGAGGAAATTGGCTCAAGTTGCACCAGAGGAGAGAGGAGGTTTAAATTAGGTATTAGGAAAAATTTATTCACTGAGAGGGCTGTCAAGCCTTGGAATGGGCTGCTCAGGGAAGTGGTAGAGTCCCTATCCCTGGAGGTGTTTAAAAAGTGAGTGGATTATGTGCTTAGGGACATGATTTAGTGGGGGACCTGACACTGCCAGGTTAATGGTTGGACTTGATGATCTTAAAGGTCTTTTCCAGCCAGAATAATTCTATGATTCTGTGACTTGGGTGGTTTTCCATTAGGTGGGTGCGGTGGCATCACACCACTCCTGAGGTGCCTGAAGATTCCTACTGCTGAGAGTGTCTTAGCAATTAATTGCTGTTTCGGTTAATGTTAATTGTGACCAATGACATCTCTCTCTCTGATTATCTGTCTATAAATCCATATTTTTTCTTTTTGCTGAGGTTTTCTGCGAACAAGGAACCATTTCTTAGAAAAAGGTGACAGTGGTGATGAGAAACTGTTTTTCGACTTTAAAATCTAATCAGTGAAGTGACATTTTATTTGGCAGACGCCCACTTTTGAAGTCATAAGAAAATTTGGCAGGAATCCCTTCACATCTGTACACTCCCCTGCCCCAACAAAAATCAGAACTTTGAAATATTTTGGTTTTGCAATGCACACAGGCTCAGCAAAGCCTTCTTAGTGCTTCATGGCTAAAACCACAGTGAATGCCCTTAACGAACCTTCCTGAGCCTGTCTTTGGTCTTCATCCTGACTGGGTGGTTGAGCTGCCAAAGACAGCAGAATAGATAAAGGCGGATTTTGATTGTATCTCCAGCTCCAGGTTGCCTCCTCGGTGCCCTGGGGCTGGGGCATATGCTGAGGGAGGCTATGGTCTGTGCATGCAGGGAGGTTTCGGAAGGATGAGGGTGCTCCAGTAAGCTCAGGAAGT
Organism: Apaloderma vittatum; assembly: GCF_000703405.1. NCBI lineage: Eukaryota > Metazoa > Chordata > Aves > Trogoniformes > Trogonidae > Apaloderma > Apaloderma vittatum. The sequence continues at coordinate 24,887 of NW_009694890.1, forward strand.
AGACGAGGGGTAGCTACAGGAGGGACACTGCGGCTGGAGCACTCCTAAGGTCAGAATTGGTCTTACAGAGGTGGCCACCAGTGCCTGGATGGGACTTCTGGAAAAGGGAGAGCCATGTGTCCCTGGCATCTCAAGAGATCAAGGGTTGGCTGGTAGGGCTCACAAGAGGCCATGTCACGTCCTTATATCTGTGTATGTGTCCACTTTTACCAGGAGCTCCTCCATTCATCCACGGTGGGTTGATATTTTGGTCTCTGCAGAGGGCGGGCAGGCACCGCAGTGAGGCTTCTCAGTCTTCAGCACCAAGCTCTCCACTTCATAAACCGATTAGGGACCCAGTTCTCCTCTCACATTAGGCAGGAGCAGCAACAACATTGAAGCCATTGCTGATACTGCCAACAAACTGATTTTGTCCAGGTTGTGGCAGATTACAACTGCATACTTGTGTGAGTTTGAAATTAAGCTCAGCCATCAGAGATGACCTTTTCTCACCCCAGTCCCTTCAGAAATGCCCAGCTCACCTGCAGCTCTCGGCAGAGACCCTCTGGGAGAGACAGCAGCTATCATACATGTGTTTGAGATGAGCAGACGACCAGGAGCTGCATAGCTCCAGGGAAAGCACCAGCACAGACACCAATGAACAAGTGATCACTTCTGTGGTGGGATCTTAGCAAGCTCGCTGCTGACCTGGCGCGTTGCTTTCAGATGGCAACTTGGCAGCATGGTGAGGAGTAGAGGTGAGCTCAAGCCATTGCTGTCAGTGCCCAGAGCACACAAAGTGGCCTGTCTCCTCCATTTCTTATTGCTCTTGCAGACTCTTGGGATCTTTTCTGTGAGGAATGCAGTCAAGAGGAAACCCAAAACCACATGGTTTTGGAGGGCCTCAGTTGCCAAAGTGCAGCCCATACATCACAGTCTGGGAACAAACGCAGCAAAGTACTTCACCTTTCCACTGACTATGTTGAGTCCTTAAAATGTTCAAACTGCTTTAAGCAAGACTTTGCACAATCCCCTTCCACTCAAAATCAAGTAAAGGTGCCAAGACATCACTTACATGGCAATTCAATGGCAGATCTGTATAAGAAAATTCACAATTCCTCATTTTTTGGCCCCTACTCCAGTTTCTAAACTTGTCAGCTCCTCAAGTGGGGCAAAGAGGGGAGATGCCAGCATATCAGTGAGGGTATATATCTCCTTGCTACAGTGTAGAGGGGTCTGCATTAGGTGCCAAGATTTGGATTCCTTATTCAGACAGGAACACACATAGCTCAACAAAAGGGATGAGACAAATGTACTCTTGTCTCGAGCAAAGCTCAGGGAGATCTCTTCTGCTCCTCAGCACCAAGAGTTCTTTCAACAGCCTTTGACTATTGAAAGTCTTTACACAGTCCACACAGAACGCAGGTGCTTCGTGGAGACTGCCATGATTTGGCTCTTCTGATATGCCCAGGCTGGCTGACAGGAGGCAAACTGGGGAATCTTTCATGATAGGAACCATGGAGACACGATCCCTTTGCTTTGGCCAGACCCAGAGGATAATGAGCACTTGGGCAGGTAAGCCACCACCTGCAACATCTCTCCTAGCAGCTCTATATACATGCCAGAGGATGGAAACCCATTGCTTTTCCTCAGTGTTTCCTTGTAGAGCAGATATGTTCTATGGAGAGCAGAGAGGATTGATACTTCTTTTTTCCTATTCTTTTCTGTTTATGCAAGCAGATAGGCCATAATCCAAATCATAATTTTTACAAGACTCAGCCAAATCCTCTCTAAAGTTTATAAGCATCTGCCTTGTCATTTGCTTTGTTCCCCCCTGCCCATGCTCCTGTCACACAGGCTCCAAAGGAAATGTTCGCTTCTGCCAGGGCTTTTCTCAGATGAGTCAGTGCCGGAGCCCACATGCTCAGGATTTTCCTCTCTGCCTGCAGCCTCCCTGGCAGCCCTGGACCTGCAGCTGGAAGCAGGTCTTTAAACTGCTGGTTGCTCAGTAAAGCAAATCTACTCTGTGGGTATGAGACCTCAGGCAGAGAAAAGGCATCAGAGGCATTTCATTAGCTTCCCGCAGAGCAAAGGGAGAGCTTGTGTGCTGACTCATGAAATTGTAGAGTAGGAGGCAACCAGCAGCCTCACTGAAAAGTATTTCAGGTTATTCATAGAATCACAGAATCATAGAATGGTTTTGGTTGGAAGGGACCTTAAAGATCATCTATTTCTAACCCCCTGTCATGGCAGGGACACTTCCCACCAGACTGGGTTGCTCAAAGACCCGTCCAACCTGGCCTTGAACACTTTCAGGGATGGCGCTTCCAAAACTTCTCTGGGCAACTTGTTCTAGTTTCTCATCACCCTCATAGTGAAGAATTTCTTTCTTCTATCTAATTTCTCCCTAATACCTAAACTAAATCTACCCTCTTTCTGTTTGAAACCATTACCCCTGATCCTATCACTGTACTACAATCCCTGATAAAGAGTCCCTCCCCATCTTTCCTGCAGCTCCCTTGAGGTACTGGAAGGCTGCCATAAGGTCTTCCCAGAGCCTTCTCCAGGCTAAACAATCCCAGCTCTCTCAGTTTGTCTTCATAGAGTTGGTGCTCCAGACCCCTGATCGTAGCCTTCCTCTGGACCCACTCGAGCAGGTTGATGTCTTTGTTATGCTGATGACCCCAGAGCTAGATACAGCACTGCAGGTGAGTTCTCAGGAAAGCCAAGTAGAGGAGGAGAATCTCCTCCTTTGACCTTCTGGCCACACTTCTTCTAATCTTCACAGCCCAGTTTCTTCACCTCTTTTTCACCGAGGAGGTAAGAGTGGATCCTAGGGGCAGAGATGCTCCCAAAGGGTCACTGGTGGCTTGGGAAGAGGAAAGAGGGACCCTCACACAGAGCTGTGCCGGGGCACACAAGGGAAGGGCTGGGTCAGCCAAGAAGGGAGAAGGAAAGCGCAGACCAGCAGGTTGTCCCAGCCACTTATTTATGTCTCGGATGATGTTTCTGTTCGACTTCCCCTGCCCAGAGAAAAGCAGAGAGCCTCCAAGGCAAAAGGGATGTATTTGGCCTGTCATGCCAGTAGAACCCAGGCAGGCAACAGAGTCGATGAAACGCCAGATCTCTGCTCACCATCCGAGGACAAACACATGATCACATCTCAAAGGGGTGCTTACTTGAGCCATTCCCATGCATTTCCATGGGAACAGGGCAACTGTTTTGGTTTCTTCTTTTTAATATTTCTTTTATGATTATTTCTGAAATACTCTGCTAGCTGGAGACTTGGCCTCAAGAGATAAGCAAGAAGAAATGTCACAGACTGTTGTCAATACATTATTTTTCCCATTTCTTGATGCCAGGAAAAGCAACTCTTGCTGGAAGAAAACAGATCATGGGTTATGGTCTCCTCAGATTATTTATTTGAGAGATGTTAGAAATTGCAATATGCACCAATAGGTATAGTGTGTTTGTTGGAAGCTGGCAGCAATGAAAATCTGTTCTGTAGTAAAAGAAAACATCTTGGAACCTGATCTCTCTTCTCTTGTGCATATATAGGTGATTCAGAATACTTTTAGGGTTACAATCTATTCTTCCTCACATACAGAAAATGAGGGCTCCGTTTTGCTCCCCACAATCACAACATGAATAGTTAATAACTGCCTTAAGAAACAGATTTTATAGCTGCTGCTGGAACCAGCACTGCATGCCAGGAGAGCATTTTACAACACTTCCAGTAGCTGTATTTACACTGTTCAGGTTGAAAGTTTCCGTCTTGGTGCCAGTCTGTGCCTCAGTGAGTGGAAAAAGTAGTTTCCAAGCTGAAAACCATCTCCAGTTGCAGCTGAAAAACATTTTATTTTTCTCTAAATATTTTTGCACTCAGCGCTATAGTTGTACTGCACTTAAATGGGCCATCACAAAACAGGGCTGGGAGCAGGAGACTGGCTGAGATGAAATAGGTGAATCCATCTCCTCCATCAAGGAGAGAGCTGCTGGATGTGGTGGCAAGAGGACACTTAAAAGTGATGTCAACAAGATGGACAAATGGGTAAGAGAAGTTTGGAAGATGTCTCCAATAAAGCACATGGGTCAGATTTGTCAGGGCAAGATCCTGAGCGTCAGTCAGACATCATGAGCATACCAAATTCATTTCAGACCTAGAATTACATGCATCCCTTCCAGCATCTCGCCAGTACTAGGCATCACCTTTCTGGGCCCCATTGCAATAGCAGTTGCCACACTGATCGCTGGGAATGGCATGTATTGAGCTCCAGGGTGCACTAAGGGATGCACAGCATATGATATAACAATATCATATCGTGTTTCAACAATTCCTTCAGTCTTTCATTAGATATGATAACTGTCACTCAAGCTGTGCCACATCTCTGGAACAGGAGAGCTGTTTAACAACCACTGCAGCAGTAACAAGGTCATTTAAGACAAGAAATGAGAAAGGATTTTACATTAATCGGAGACCAGGAGCTGGTTGCAGGAGCAGATTGCAAACCCCAAGGAAAAGGTATAGGGATTCTGATGAAGAGTGTTTGGGTTTTTTGCAGGGACTGGGCAGTGTTAGATGGTCAGCACAGGCAGCAAATCACCAGCAGTACCAGTCCTCCCAAATCAGAGAGTCACCTTGAGAGCGAGACAAGACCCTGCAGAGACAGTCCGAGCTGCTGGGCTACGCCCCATGGTACTTCTGCCCCCCAGCACAGCCTCGGTGGGATTACTTCCCAGGCATCAGCAAATGTTTACATTGAAATCATGTAGAGAGCACAGCTGGCTTGGGCAGGCACATGCAGAGGCAGTTACCACATGTGGCATGACACATTTGGGGCAAAGGGACATCCCGGATGACTGAGCAGTTCCTTTATTTCAGGAGGTATCCAAGGAAATAAAATGGTAAATAAATATATTAAATAAAAAAAGAAAAAAAATAATAGCAACAATAAACAGAAGAACAATAATGAAAATGAAAAACAGTATTAATACTTTGTAACCAAATTGATAACAATATAGGTATTTTTCAATAATCACAGTGTTGGAGCCAGCCAGTGCTGCTGCCTTGGTGACAAAGTCTGTTTTTAATGTATGACCTAATACACTGTTTAACACAGGATTATGCACAGACGGCCCATGGGAAATCAAAAACCATAGTTCAACACCGTCCTCAGCACCCGTCCTTCCCACCGTGCTGTCAGCTGTGGCTGAAGCCCCAGGCTGGGAAGGGACCCTCTACCCAGACTCGGGCCAAGGACCCTGCAGCTTTAAAACCTGGTGGCACCAACACTGACCAAAGCAGTAGGAAGCCTTCATGCCAAAGCCCGAGTCTTTTGTTTTTGTCCAAGAGTGGTTCAATATTAAAGGAAATGAGCAGTGCCCAGCCCCAGGCCTGGCAGCTGCCAGGGCAGTGCGTGTATTCAGGTGAAAATCCTGAAGGTGCCAGACCTAGAGCACAACACACACCGATGTGCTGCAACATGCATGAACGCTTCAGCAGGGATCCGTACTCGGGGTATTTTGGACAAGCACAGACAACAAATACCCAACCTGTTGAGATACAGCCTGAGGCATCAGCAGCACTAATGAGGTGTTTGACATCTGCCAGGAGCCTTCAGAGCCTCTGCACAATTATGCAGGTGAGTGTAAGGAAGAGATAATACATTGATAGTGGCTTGACATGGACCTGTTGAACCTCAAACGCTGGGTGCAGGGGCTGCTCTGCTTGCAGCCCTGTGGATTATCTAGGGACAGGGTTTCTAGGAAGGGAAACAATTTTAACACATCCCCTTACACCTGAATCCACTGAATTCACTCTTAGGTGGGCAGTGGTCCTTCATGCCTCCAGCAAAGCCTCATCAGTGACAAAGCAAACATTGCCTGGGAAGCATCCATGGAACCAGACCTTTCTGCCCTGCAAAGCAGCCCGTGTCTTGGGCTGGAGGAGCTCACTCGGCAGGGCTCCATGGCATGCAGGTGAAACGCCAGCTGCAGGGCACCTTTGCTGCATGACTGTATTGGGTTGGCCTGGCCGGATTTT
>NW_009694891.1:0-542 GCF_000703405.1 Apaloderma vittatum
TGGCCGCCCCTCCCGCTGGTAGGTCTCTCCGCGTTTTACGTGTTGTCCTTGCTGGTCAGTTTTTTGGACGCGGGAATCCCTGTGCTATTACGTCCTTCGAGAGTCGTTTTAATGACTCTCCCAAGAAGCGAAAAGGACCGGTGAAGTTCACCCTTCAGGGTCAGGGATGTGTGCGCGAGTCTTCTGCTTGCCTGGTCTAAGCCTGGCCCAGCTAGGCTAAGGGAAGCCTTCCCTCTGCCAGGTGGAGTTGAGTTACTTGACGGGACCGAGTGACGCGTTCGGAAACACGAGAGAGGAGACAAGAGGGCCTTTACTTAACTCCCAAGCGTAGCGGTTTCAAGAAGCTGAGATCACTCTTGCCGGTCTAGTTTCTGCTCTTGTGAGATGACTATTAAATATTGGAAAGAGCGTAAAGAGCCTTAGAGACAGGACAAAAATCCAGGTCTCCCGGTGGGCAGAGAAGTCTCCTAATGGTAAAACTAGAAAGTCCAGCCTCCTTGTGTAGTGCGTGGCGCGGGAGCCTTGCATCCCTTTCGGCCCCG
>NW_009694891.1:809-1219 GCF_000703405.1 Apaloderma vittatum
CCTTACCCTGACGTAACTTGAGGCCGTGTGACAGGTGATGGAAGTTCTTTTCCGGGAAGCGGTTTAAATGTAAACCCCGTTCTTCTTTTCCAGGCAAAGAGAGTGTTTTTGCCTAGGTCCTTCTAAGAATGATTCCGGGCACCTTTCCTTCGATGAGGGAGCCCTGTCAGTTCAGAGTGGATGGCCGCACCCCCAGCAGCCGGAGGAGGAGAAGGGGAGTGTTTCAGAACCGCCTGCTGGCCTCTGGGCTGGAGCTTCCTGCCACGTGGAACGCTGCCAGGGTTGGGTGAAGGATCACGGTGGTCCGGGATCCCAGCTGCAGTTCTTCCTCCTCCGGATGCTGTGTGTCGTACGATCGTTGGTACCCACGGAGCGACTCGGCTCGTGCCAAGCGCTCGCTTCTGCCATCA
>NW_009694892.1:0-15794 GCF_000703405.1 Apaloderma vittatum
AAATCCGGCTGAGCCAACCCAATACACCATGCTAGCCCAGTGGGCCATCTGGATTCAGACAGACCTTTGACCCTTTTCCTGGCACATTGAAGTATTGTAAAATTTTGCCTGTTGCCAGCTGTGGGAGTTTCTGGTTTTAGTGTTGTTTTTCTTTTTTTTTTTTAAACAGATATCTAAAGGAACCATGAGTTGACGTTTCATTTGCAGCCTCGGGTCTCTCTGCATCTATTTCAAGACTTTGCAAAACGGAGAGTGTCGTTAAGCTCGTTCTCCTGTGGAAAACAAAGATCACGAAAGAAAATAGAGGCTTTCATTTCACAGCCGATTTTTGAAAGTGTGCACAGCAATCTGGCCCTAGAGATGAGGCCATCCTTCCTTTGCAACACCTTGGGTCTCACAGGCTTCTGCACCTGAAAAGAGTGACTGGGAGACCTTCAACCTAGGCTCTCCAGCTGAGGACCCAGAATTAGATGCAATGGAGGTGATATGAGTTAAGGAATACAAGATAAGGAGGAGAGATTGCGTATCAGGAGCCTACATTTTGAGTTTACAATCCTAAAATTTCAGCTAAGGTCCTGTGTAATTTTGTGGATCTAGTCTGTTGTGCTCAGTGAAAAAGAAAGCCAAGATTGCACAAGGAATTATCTGGTGAAGTGATAAGTGTTAAAACCAATGCATGGGGTTAATTAAAATTAAGCCAAAGAAAGGAAAAAGAAGGCAAATTCAGCTTGTAATCTACAAAGAAGACAGTGAGAAGAAAACATCCTTCCTGCTAGCTGGCCCATAGTAAGATTTTCTCTCAAGGAAAGCAACTATATTTATAGTACATTTACAGTACGATGCTCTATTTACAGTACCAAGAACATTGGGTTAGACAACCAAGTAGATCTTTTCTGCCTTTTTTCTATTTTTCCTTTTTTTTTAAGACAAGGCTACACTGATATCTTTGCCCCAGACTTTTATAAGCGAATATTTTACTCAGTTGCAAAACGAAATACCCTAAAGCTCATGAGATGACAGCCATTAGAGCACAGCATGACTAAATACTATTCACCTAACATAACATTATCCATCAAGAATCCAACACACGCACGCACAAGCGGCCCACACCCAGTGCACCCAGCCAATACCTAATCTGTTGAAAATTAAGCTGGTAATATATGTTAAAACATTTGTGGGCAGTTTGGATCCTGAGATATTTTTCTGCAGTCCGTGAGCCTTTCAATTAATTCATTACTCATTTCCCCCGCTTGCTCGTTCCTAACCAGAGGCTATTGTCTTGTGTTTCTGACATCACAGTCAGTTGCCTTAGGAACCGTGATCACGTCACGAGGGTAGAATTAGCGCCTATTAATATAGGCACACAGAAGAGATGAATAATGAGTTCAGGGCCTGAACTAGACACAAATTACCAGGAATATTTTTGGACAGGAAAAATACTTGAAAGGTAAATGGGGCTTATATTTAAATATTATGTTTTCATTGCACTTGGACAGGGTACAAAAGTTGGTATTTGAGCAATAAAATTACAAATACTGGGGTGAGAACAGCTGTAGAATCATGAAAGTTTTTTTCCATGCAAATGAGCCAAAAATCAGGACTTTGTTTTGAATGTTAATAGTTAAGAGCACGTGCCCTAGAACCTAACAAGGCACAGGGCTCACTAACTTCCGAGTACTTGAAGTTCTCAGAGTCTAACCGATGACGGTTCGACAAGGCATTGCTTTACCTCCAGCCACATTTTCCTCTATTTCCCACTGAGTTGTCTTTCCACTCACACTTGCTCTTTGTTGGCTGGTTGACATTTTTATTTTCTGCTTCTTTCGGCCTCAACCCCTTTCCTTCTGGATTAGGTTAAGCATGAACCAGCATAAGCATGAACCCATCTGCTAATCCATATGAATAAAACAGTTGCTGAAATACTGAATTTTATGAAGAGAGACCATAAGCATTCAGGTCTAAAACAAACCAGAAGTGTAAATATTGCCTTTTTCTTACTCCTGTTATCTTGTTTCCCAGGAAAAAAATAAAATAAAAAAAAAGAGTACTGTGGCGTTCATCAGCTTTGGATGACTTGCTTGGTTTGAAACTAGGAGAACTTTTCCACAGGTAAAAATGGTACATGGGATGGAGAGAAGCAAGCGTGGGGAACGGGTGTTCCTTTCTTCTGAGATCTCATGGTGCAAAGGACTCCTGGACATTTCTTGCTGATCCAAATCCCTCTAACAAACAAGTTATTCCCACCTCAATCCTCTTGCTTTTTTGTTCCTTGCCCATGTTTGTCATGGAGTTTTCTGAGCCTGGAGTCACCTTATCTGTCTCAAGAATCAAACTGAAGTGTTTGAACGCGGATTATAGTCACCTTTAGTTCTCCCAGCAGTCAGGAGGGAAAACCAGACACCTCCAGAGGCTGATTCTGCTGATGCACAATTGTTTGTGGGTGGACAATTAAGGGGCATCAATCTCAGCCCTGACAGCTTTGGGTTTAGTACAGGGGGTTTGATGAAACGTGACAGGCAATCTTATCAAAGGAGAGACACTTGAGCGTTGAACCACCACCTCCGACCTGCAGTTCCACGAAGCTCTGAAACAACTTCTGCACCATGCAATCGCTTCCCACTTGTTGCAGATTGCTTGCTGGCACCTTTCCTCCTGACTGTCCTTAATTTATGAGACGTCTTGGTATTTATTGTGACATTTTTCTACCGGTAACAAAATTAGGTTTGTTCTAATTTATTTTTTTCTTTTCTATAACATAATAATAATAATAATATGCAGTTTTCCATCTTTCAAAGCTTTTCTTTGTCCTCTTTCCTTATTTATATAAATTAAACTCTTACCATTCTTTTGCATCGGAAAAAAAAAAAAAGGAAGGAAAAGAGGAAACTCTCTAGCTACTCAGTTGTAATCTGGAGTTTTGAAGGTGGGTCAGGCTCTGAGATTTTAGGTTGAAATTACCTAGTCTTTTGACCCTCCCCTCAGCGAGGCAACACCTACCCCACAGTTGGAAAGGATTCACAATCTGCACAGGAGATCCTGATGGCAGGAACACCCTGTCCCAAGCACCTTCGCTTGCTGAGTGTTATTCCCGAGGCAGCAGGGCCTTCCACTCCATCTTTTGGCAGGTGATACGTAACGCCCAACCTTACAGACAGGAAGGGTGAAAGCCAAGTCTGGAGGATGCTGTCAGCGAGGAGGGATGTTCTGCAATGGTCGGCTCCATGCCCAGCCCTGCGGATCCCAGGCAGGTGACAAACGGTGGGGTTTTGCTCCCAGCTCTTGACACGAGGATCAAGCTGCTCATCTGCTTCCACCGTGGACTCTGATACTGGTCCCCGTGGACTCATTGTGGAGCCATGCTGGCTTCACTAGGGGAGATAGTGGTGACCTGGTGTGTCCTCAGCTTGTCACTCTCCATCCTGACAGTCCTGAGGAGAAGCAGCTGTCCCTGCTACAGGAAACACGGCTCCCGAAAGCCCCTTCCCTTCTTGTGTTCAGGCAGTTATGAACACAGAGGTGTTGAACAGACTTCTCTTTCTCATCTAGAAGTCATCTGAAATACATATATTGGTCTTCCCAAGATGCTGAAATGCTGAGCAGATGTCCCAGTGCTTCAGACATAAGACAAAGATTTAAAATGTCAGCAAAGTCATGCTTGTTTGTAATAGGCGTTGCTCCCACACATACTGCTTTGTGAAAATATATACATAGAGCACATCACAAACACTCAACACGTGCACACACGTAACTCCTCACAGACAAATGCACACAGACATTTAAGAGACAGCTACTGCTTTGATCACCTTATATTTTAAATAGGGAAAGGCAGCATCTTTTACAGACGAGATGAACTGAGGATCAGAGAGATTAAGGACTGGGTTTGGAGAAGTGTCTCAGCAGCCATGGGTGAACAAAGCCAAAATACCTGCTTTTGATAATTCTTCCCAGCACCTCGTTGAACTGCTGAATTCCTAAACCAGCCCAACTCAGTCAAGGTCACTTTGGTTGACCTTGGTTCTCCTTCAGAGATGCTTTCAACACTAGGCTGACCTTCAACGAGCTTTAGCTACATTGTTTGAGTACTTATAGGTAGGACATATTAAAAAGATGTTTGATTAACGAGAAACACCACACAGGTGCTGAAAGAAGCACATGCGACACATCTGGCACATATTCGTAACCAACCAGCGTTGACAGAGCATGCACACACGAGAAGCACCAAAGAAAACAGAAGCAGCCTAAAGTTCTGGGCTGAGCCCAGCCAGACTCAACTGCTGCTCATGTTTTTATGGAAGGCTTCCTGTCTCTACGCTGGGAGTGCGATGGCTCTTCCATGCTGGGTGACTCACACCTAGGGTTTGGAGCCAAAGCTCCCCACCTCTCAATTCCTCATTTATCACATCCCTCCCCTCCTCGCTGTCTGCAACTGCACAGGCGTCATCACGGCAGATCAAGCTGGGGAGCCAACATTGCTCCACAGAAGACAGAAATGGTGAAACGGACAATATTTTTGCTTATGTTCTCGTGTATCCACATCTGATCTTGTATTTAACACCAGACTAGATGGTCATAACAAATCCCTTCGGCTCCAGAGTCTGCTCATTTCATTGAATGTACTATATGGAAAGTATTCATTCTTCTTTGCCTATATAAATATACAGGTACAGATAAATATGTGCACATACATATATATTAAAGTATGCATGCCCACAGCCTCCACATGCACATGCATTTTACAACCCTTCACCTAGATATCTATAAATCTCTAACCTCTTCTGTCTAAACTTTCCTTAGAGTTAAGCTGCAGATTGTTATTGATAGAACATGAACTAATGCTTGTAATATCCCTGTATTTAAGGTGGGACTTCATTTCCGCTAACTTTAGCCCACTAAAAGTAAAATGTTAAGCCTAGACTAGTTTTCTGAGCTTTTTCAGAGCCAATAAAAAGAGACAGGCACATCCAGAAGGCAATATAGCTGATCTGTTTTAGTGTTTATTGACTAGGTGTAGATGTCAAGTGCACAGCAAGGCTGTTAGAGAGATGAATGAGTTGGGAATGGCTAGGGTGGAATTTAGACACTCGTACACAGCCTGAACACCAGCTGGCTTCAGTGCTGGTTTACTCCTGTGAGCTGAGTGTGTGAATTCCCATTATAGTCATTGGAGAATTTCTCCATGATACGGGTTGGAGAGATGTACAAAGGATATCTAGTTCAACTTCCACTCAAGGCAGGACCAACAAGCCCGTGTTTCTGACCGTGGTTTTAGAGGGCTGTTCACAAAGAGCATTGTCTTTCTGCAATTGAGATTAGTTTTTAGTTATCATAACTGTCACATAAACAATTCCATATCCTCCTTGGATATTTTTTTCCCATGCAGTTTCAGTTTTTCTCATGACTCCTGGGCAAATGATGCAGATGCTCAGTCTATGAAAGAGGGGACTTAATATCTATTTCTGAGCAAACTTTTTCTCTGGCTTTAAGTGTTGAATGACAGTTAAGATAGTTAAAGTGAGTTTTAAGGTTGACCTCAAGGCTCTAGTATTAAAAGTCTTACATTTATGTCAATGAAGTTTGTCCCTTGACTTATAAACTCCTCCTTTTTTTCTGGAGGCTATAGATGAATTACATAAGGAGGGAAAACCAAACCAGCTGCAGATACTTTCCTGGTGTGTGTCTTCCTCACTGTAACAAGACAGTGTGGAAAGGTTTGGACAAGCAACCAGTTCAGACAAGATAACTGTGAGTAGAGGCAATTTAGGGCAACTTCAGAAGAGTATGTGGAAGCTTTGGTGACTTCTCCAGATCACTGAAAACTATGGGATTCCTTCTTTTTACTGCAATGGGTTTTGGCCAGGTGCTCACACTGCAACTGTTCTTACTGTATTCAGCATCTACTTTAAAATTTGTATACTTAGATTAAATGCTACAATATTTGCAAGTAGTTTCTTCCAAACAAATATTCAGGAGTATAAATGAATACATATTGTCACTAGTCTACAAGGAGTGCAGATTGTTATGAGAAACAGCTATTAGGGAAGTATAAGAGCAAAATAACTTGCAAGATTTAATATCCGTCTCTCTTACACACTCACTGTCCATTGGGGAGATATGTCTTTCTTTCTAGCTGTTATTGTTTATATTTTTGACTCAGTAGTTGGATTGTTAAACAGTTATTATTTTGCAACAGTTATTATCCTATATGGAAATGGAGAGGGAACGCTTTCAAACCGAAAGAAGGTAAATTTAGATTAGATATTAGGAACAAAATCTTCACTGTGAGGGTGGTGAGACAATGGAATACGTTGCCCAGAGAAGTTGTGGATGCCTCATCCCTGGAAGTGCTCAAGGCCAGGCTTTGAGCAACCTGGTTTAGTGGGAGGCGTCCCTGCCCATGACAGAGGAGGTTAGAACAAGATGATGTTTAAGGTCCATTCCAATCTACATCATTCTACGATTTTATGAATCTGGGAAACAAGTATTTGCACATATGTCACATGTTATATGTGATATGTAAGTATAACATGTTTTTATCTGGTTAATTAACATTTTCATAGCTTTCTGAGATCAGAAAATGGAAAGTTGCCTCTACAGACAGAACAGTATGCTTGGTATTTGGGATAAAAGCAGACGCTTCACTGTTTCCTTTGCTGGGGTTGTGTGTCAGGTAGAATGACAACCCCAGAGCTCCCCAGTTATAGGGGAAAAAACTGCAGAGATTCCACTCTTCCCTCCCCTAGACAGAGAAATCCCCCAGCCGTTATGTCTTTGATGCAGGAGCTGAGGTCATGGGTGTGATTCAGCGGCTACGAATTTTGCAGCACAGGGCTCTCAGAAGGTTAGTGACTGGGCAGCAGTCTCTAGGAACTGGAAAACCACACACGACTCTGCCTGACCTGCTGGCAGCAGGGATTCAGGGGAGGAGAAGAAAAAAAGACACCACGCAATGGGCAGGCAGTCATGGCAAGTGGGGATGTTTCAGCCAGAGCATGAAGTTCACCTGGGGGTCATTGCAGCTGTCAGCTGCTTCCAAGGCTTGAACTAAAACCCACTGACCTCAGTAACAAAGCTTTCCATTGCTTTCCATTTGGCAGGCATTGAATTAGTCCCTTGGTGCTAAAGTTTTGAAATGATGAAAAAAATTCCACAGTTCCACCTGTGGTTTGCCCTATTTTTGTAACCTACGTGCACCGACATTAGCTGCGCGTTCCTGTTTTGCATAGGGGCTTCAGATCTCTGTTCAGACATCTTTGTGCCCCACCTATAGCATAAACGAATTTCAATGCTAAAACAAGCAAGTATCTAGTAAATTTATATATTCTCCAAATGCAACCTCTCGGGGAGAACAAAACTTGTCACAGCGACACTGATAAGCCCAAATGATAGCTCAAGACATCCATGACCTTTCGGTTTTTCAGTTTAGGGATTTTCATACTTGATCCTAATCTGAATATGGTAACTGTGCCGCTCGTAGGCTTCCTTTATTTGCAGAAAGATGTCAGTGTAAGTCAGAAGCAGGACTTTTATCCAGAACTAGATGAAATGGCAGTTGATTCAAACATATCTGAAGTCATTTGTGTCCGAATTACGATCAAAGAATTTGCTTTTGCCATTGGAGGCTAAAATAAGGTTCAGATTCAATAAGGGTAAAATCTTTTGACTAGTTCTTGCCAATTGGCTCCTAACTGTAAAAACTTCCATATGAATAGCTGTTCACCACCTCAGGGTGAAAGCGTCTAAGAACTGTCAAAAATTGTAGATGCTCTGGCCTGGAGCTCAGAAAACACCCATTAGCATGAAATATGTGCATCCCAAAAATCCTCTGGTCCAAAAGGTTCTGTTGCAAAAAAAAAAAAGTTCAACTTCAGAGAGTCTCTACTCAACAAATGTTTATGACAAGGGCTATATAAAGAGAGGACTTCTCTAGCACACACAGGTTTTTCGACCAGCCTTGACTCAGATGCTACATAAACCATGCTGGTTAAAATTTGCAGTCCCCTTCACCACAAGTTAAGCTGGATTATGCCATATGAATGGTTAAGATAATGAGCCTACGATTAGGTGCATAGGGATGCCTCCCTAAAGGTAATGTCTAGCTGGAGGAACTCATTGTAATAGGAATTAAATAATTGCCTAGCTTGGTACAAATTGCAGCAGAATCCATATGTGTACCAATTAGGAATAGACAGATGTCTTTTGCTAGTCAAAACCTGTCATGCAGTCTTGAAAACCACTGTTCTTCCAATTTATCCATTTTTCTGCAGTTCAGGCTGACCCTAATTCCTGCATCCTCAGGTTAGAAACTTTTTTCCCATTCTCAGAGAAACTTCTGAGAATATAAAAAATACTGTTTATGTTTTAATAGGGAAACAACACCTGAAGGCTGGTAGAAGATTTTTATTTCCCACAAATGAGATAGAACAACCAAAATAGTTAGTTATTTTCCCAAACTAAGAGACTTAGCTTTAAAGTGTTCTTTGGCCATTACTGAGTTCTCCAAGGTCAACACTTATTCCAGGGTCTTCTAATTTTGATGAAGGCATTATATCTGCTGAACTATTGCACTGAAAAATAGGTACAATGCAATGAAAAGGTTTTTGTCTTTTTTTTTAGTTGGTTGGTTGCTGGTTTGGTTTTTTTTTGGAGGGATGACAACAGCAATGCATTTGTTTCCAGCAAAGTATTATTCAAATGGGGGCTGGGGAAAGCCCTGCCATTTCTGGATGCAATTGGACACCAACAAGGGCAGGAGAATTAATGTCAGGTATGTTCTGTCTGTTAGATACTAGACACACCACAGATTTACACACAACCAGAAGATATTAGTAAACCACCTTGGGAAAAGGCCAGAGTCCCCTTGCTACGATTTGTCTTTAGAATCATTCAGCTCCCTGCCTTTACACAATAGCTTCAGTAACTGGCTCAGTCTCTTTTATTGTGACACTCCTGGGGTGTCCAGGGCCACGCACATGCAGAAGAACACATTCCTGCATAAAGGTGATAGGCTTGCAAATTATGGAAACAAACTGCAAGTCTGACTTAAAGCTTTATGCCTGCTGAGGCTCCGTGCTATGTAGTAATAATATTTACAAGGCACATAGACTCTGTTGGCGGGGCTGCCTCGCTCCGTTACTCGCTGCATTTACCCACATTCTGCACGGTTGGACGCGTGGAGTTACCCTGTAGCCCAGGTCCTTGATTTATAGTGTCTGGTAAATTCTATCTTGTGCTGAAATTGAAATGCCTGTGTTTTTTTGCACACCAAAGGAACATTTGGTTTGCTTTGACCTGTAAACGAAGAGATGGCAACCAATCTTTAACCTTTTTTTTTTTTTAAAAAAAAAAAAAAAAGAAAGCTCTGTCTTATCTCCTCCTTTTTATGCTGGTACCTACCACCCTCAGAGGTTTTCAGCATTAATTCAGCCAAAATCTCAGTTATTCAGACACTGAAAGTGAATTTAATTGCTCACTAAGGCGACTAGACCAGAATCAACAAGAGGTTATCCACAGGCGAGAAGCACCAAAATAAAGACAAGCAGAACAAAGGATTCAATTCACTGAATCTAGCTCTTATTGACTAAGGGTAGACTTGGGCACTTGTATAGGCTAGACTCAGTGAGGAGGATCAAGACCATCAGAGAAGATATCGTCCTATCCTGAGCTAGCTAGTTAAGAAGGGGGAGATGAAACCCGCGCTTTCATGGTGCTTATCTTTCTCCAGTTAACACTGAGTAATGTAGTTAAATCATGGACTTAGACTAGACATCAAACTTGGAGATAAACTAAATTGAGACTTTCCCACCCAAGGTCTTGCATGCCAATTAAACTTTCTAATAACCTCGAGGGTGCATTGAAGTCTGCTGAGATATCAATTTCTTCCTGATATGAACCTCGTGTAGCAAGGAAGAGCATAGCTTCATGGAAGTATGAAATAATTCTATGTTTGCAGGTCTGCATGAAAAAGCAATAATAAAACTTCCATGCACTGTCTCCTACTGACTTCGGACTCTGATTAACTGTCAGACTGTCCTATTTGCAAATTTTGGAGCACAGTATATAGGCGTTAAATCTTGATTAGGGCACACAACATCATCCTCCATTGTCATTCAAAAGACTTCAGAAAACTTCATCTCGTACAAAAGATCTCAGTTCTAGCCTAAGACACTTGTCAACTAAAGTTAAAATTGTGCTAATTTATATATATTCCCTTTAAGTTAAAAAGCCTTTCCAAATGTAGAAAAATCTCTCTTCACTTTCTCTGGAAGTTTTTCTCATCTGCCTCCAATGTCAAGTGATACTCAAAGAAAGTATACATTTGCCAAAAGAAAAAGTATAGAGAAATATAGTGACGAGATGGTGAAGTAAAACTTCCTAAGAGATTTCCTCAATAACTGGAAACCAAATTATTAATGGTACAAAATTATTTTTTTGTCTACCATTTTGATGGCTTTTGATACCATTTTTAGGTTTTACTGCCTCCCAGCAGTGATTTATGCCCTTTGCAGTCAGGCTTCTGAATATACTGTTATTCTCTGTTAAACTGAGTTTTCCAGAGCTAGGAACTGCTTAATGAGACCTGCACACAAATTGCATGATGGAAGATCTCCTAAGCTCTTTGATTTAGAAGTTCCAGTTCATATTCCTAAGCCCTACGAGGTGACCTGTTCCTCTACACCACTGTATTAGACACAAATATAATATTCAAGTTTGAGTGTCCCGGTTTGAAAGCAGCGGGATGAAAGTTTTCTGGTGCTACCTTGACCATGTGGTAATCACAATGAGAGAGGAGGGGCAGCTGTGCCTATGGGGAGGAGCGGATGGCTCAGGTGACCCAAATGGACCAATCACAGCATTCCTTCCCATGGTGCTCAGTATATAAGGGCTCCTAAAAAGAGCTTTGGGTCCTTTAGTGCCTGGTGTTCTAGGAGGGCTATTGTCTCCTCTCTATCATCTCATCTGTGGTCCTGATGTTCCTGCCTCCTGTTTTCACACTGCAGAGGAGAACTATTTGAGAGAACAGGTTGCCTTCTCTCCCAGGTGAGAGCAGCATGTTCCTTTATTGGTTTTTTTGGGGCTATCATCTGGACTCTGGATGTTCTTGTCTACTGCCAAGGCCAGTCTGGAACTTTATTTCCCTGCTCAGGATCTTGTCATCTGGAAGGTGTGATTCCCATATTAACATATTCTCTTCTACCTTTGAGCATATTTGCATACTTGTATACATATATGTATATAGTTTGACATCTTCATTGTTATCATTAGCATTGTTCTCTTTTTCATTAAATTGGTTCAAGTGTTTTTTCACCCTCAAAGTCTCTCTCCCTGGTTCTCCTATTATCCTCCCCTGCAAGGCGGGTGGAGGGAATCACAGAGAGCATCTCTGAGAGTTTGGTGGCTAGCCCTGCCCTAAACTTTGACACTGAGAAGCTCTTTAATGTTTTAGTTTTTTTCTTTTGAAAAAGCCTCACTTGCTTCTCATTTCAAACTTATTTTATTTTGCAGTGGTAGAATTCTTTTCTTCCTCCTGTATTTTTTATGTTCCAGTGTTTTGGGGGCTATTTTTGTTATTTTATTTTTTCCATAGTACTGCAAACATAATTTATTGTAATATGGCTTTATGGACCCCAAGTGCCCTCTAAAACTTATGTGGAAAATAACTTAGAAGAGCAATAGTCCCAGTTACGACTGTTAAGAAATATTCAAGAAGGGCTTTTAGGAGTTCCATCAGCTTGCAATACAGTGGTCTAACTTCTCTGAAAGGCTTCTGTGTTATGTGTTTGGGTTTTTTAACTGGTGATGTTCTGAAACACTTCAAAAATCCATGTTAATTCCCAGTCTGGTGCTTGACGAGAAAACTCTGGCCATGAAATGATCATGGTTCAATCCAAAAACCTGTGCAAACACTCCCATGGGTTTCAGTGGGCTTTCAAAGTGTCCCCAGTGACCCATGTCAATTTATTTTAAGAGCTTCTGCCTCCTTATACATCAATGTGAGGAGGAAATCTCAGCATGGATTTTGTCAGGAAGCTTCTTCAAAATTATCTAGGGCTCAGTTAATCCTTTGGGCCTTGCCTGAGGTGAGGCACACTGGAAGATCATGGTACACAGATGTTGTCTTTCCATGGTTTCTTCTCTTGCTCTGGATTTCAGGGAATAGTAGAAACCTGTAACTCATCAAAGCCACTGTCTCCTTTGGCCTCATCAGGAGAACTTTTCAGGTGAGTGGAGAGGAGTCTACCATGCTCGTTTGTCACTCACTTGCATGTGAGGGACATACAGTTACTTTTCCAAACCTGGTGAAAATTTGGCTAAGTTTTGTGCACATATAATATTCATATTGTGGATACTATTGGACATAAAATACTCATATTATTTGTAAATAATTATGTTAACAAAGAGATCTAGACCATTTTGTCTTAAACACCTCTTCCAGCTTACTTTCCCTCCTCAGGAGAAAGATCGGAGGAAGACATCTGCAGCAGGGATAGGGTCTGTGGCATGGGAAAGTCTGGATGACCTTCATAAGAATGTAGAGTATCAAACCAAACTACAAAATCCCTCAAGGAGGAGGATGCTGTGAGATAAAGCTAGGCTTCAGATGCTGAGCACTTTTGAGGGAAGAGCCTGGAGATGTTATGTAATGTTTGTTATCTGCACTATTTAATGTCTTTCAATTAAAAAAAATAAAGAATACCCAAATATTATAAACAGTGTTGTCTTTGATAGCATCGGGAAGGGATGCTGAGGCTGGAGAGGTCACTGCTCACTTTTCTTTTTTCCTGAAATGGTTTAGTCACCTGTTATAGGTTGATGTGACCTTACAGAAGGCACTATGTAAGCTTCTGTTTGGTGTTAATTAGCAGAAAGCTGCAAACAGAAGAGTGAAATCTAAAAACAACAATTATTATCTTTCTAGTAAATTAACTGAGATGAGATCTTCAGCTGTTGAAAATAATCACACTCAGGTGTGTTGCGTCACATTTAGGATGTGTGGGGCAAGAGTCAATCTTGCTTCACATATCTCTTAAGTAAATGTCCTTAAATGAGTTTTGCAGAAGGCTGTAACTCCACACAAATGTGAAGATTCTGCCTTCCTCAGCTACATCCCTGAGCTGCATATTCATTGCTTAGTCAATTGCCAGCTCAATAGCAAAATCTAGTGTGATTCTCCCTCACATGTAAAGGCAAAGGAAGCTGCAGGATCCAGAGATCTTGGGTGCTCAGTGGATGCAGGTCAAGACAGTGAAGCTGCTTCAGTTTGAACCACATAAGGAACAGAGTGCTCAGAGGAGAGGTCTAATCTTATTCAAAATCTAACTGAGCAGAGTCCTGAGCACCTTGATCTTAGTTGGCCCAGTTCCAAGCCAGAGACTGAACTGAGTGATCTCCACAAGGTCCTTACAAAAAGTTGCCTTATGGTTCTGCTCTTGATTTGATGAAGAGCCTTCTTCTGGATCTGTGTTAGCCAGGTGTCTGTTGTGTGTTCGTGTGGCTTTGCCTGATGTTGTGGTGGGGAGGATCACAAGTGTAGCCATTTCAGGTTTTTGGAGATCTCCCTTCTTTTCCTGTTGTCCTGAGTTTGAGCTAAAACCCAGTCCTATTTAGTGATTTTTACTTTTCAGTTTTAGTGTCTTCTAAAAGGCTGCACTTTCTGAAGTTAGCAGCATGTTTTTCCAGACAATATGTGCTACTAGCAGTGACACCACCTGATGTTTACAGTTACTGCCTGGCACTGGGATGCAGACAGGCTCTTGCTTTTACTTATTCCTACAGTGACCAAAGCCACTGCTGGCTCTGTGTGCCACGCTGGGGGTGCCGGGTAGTAAAGGGGGGTCACAAGGAAGTAAAAGGTTGCACCTCCAGGGGGAGTAATAGACAGGACAGGTGACCAACGAGAGTATTCCATCCCATATATGTCATATTTAGTATAAATTGAGTGATCACGAGAGTTTCTGTCTCTTCTGCAATGGCCAGTGTCTAGAGGGGACTCCATCTGATCTTCTGCTTTTGATCTGGATCCTGAGTTCCCGAATCCAGCTCCTGTATCCATCTCCCTGCCGCCGAGCCTGGGGTTTCCCCAGTGCCTCCTGCTCTGCAGCATCAGTGGTGATTGGTATCAGGGAAGGGAGTCAAGTTTGATATTGGGCTATTATCTATAGCTGTATACAGTTCTTTACTTTTATCATTCCACTATTATTTTCTATTATTATTGTTTCATTAAAGCTGTTGTAGTTTTTTTTAGTTTTCTAACCTGAAAGTCTCTCTGCTTCATTCCCTTTTTCCTTCCCATTTGGGGGGGGAAGAGGGGGTTAGAGAGCGTCTGTCTGTGTTAGAGGCCGGCCCAGCCCTAACCCTCGACACCTGTTAATCACTCTGGGACTAGCAAAGGGAAGTCCAAAAGCCAAATTTTTCACCCCATGTAAGCTGCTCTGTCTTTACTGACTTCAAGTGAGCTTTGCTAGCTTGCAGCAGCTGGAGAGGGCCCTTGTCAATGGGAATTTTCGTGGAGATCTGGTACTTAATGCTAGCCATTGGAAAGCAGCGTGAGTGCGCTTTGGGTAACATGGTTACAAAGATTAAATATATTGTTTTAATACACATTTTAAACATGCTGGTAAGTTCTTTGCTTTTTTTTTAAAAAAAAACAAGACAGAAAAAATTAATGGTAAGTGGAAAACCATTTTGCCATGTAATCGTAATACACTGCATATTATTACTATTCTGCTATTCTATGGGGAATGTAAATGCCAATAAAAGGGATTATAAAGCAACATACATTTTCAATTAGGGCCTACAGTGCTGCTCAAAGTAAGCCTTGCCAAACATCTAGCTGATGGGACAGAGCTCACAGCAAGGTCTGGACCCAAGCGGAACAGGATGGAGGAGATGAAGGGACCCTTCTGAGGCATCACAGCATCCCTGGTGTGATGAGAGCTCCATGAAGGGAGCCAAGAACAAGAGGGACAGAGCAAGGACCTAGAAAGGTTGAGACTCCTGTATCTCACGGTCGGGGGAAAGCAGGAGTGGGAAGGAGGGCTGGTGGGCTGAGATGGATCACTTCCTGCAGAGCAAAGAGGCAGACGGGGGCCGTCTGTGTTGTATTACATCTCCTGGCCCTGGCCAAAGGCTGTACAATTAGGAGACAATCCTTTGTCAAGCAGGCTGGAGCTATCTATAAGTAAACTAATGCATGCATACTCATTGTATATCATCTTTTGTAGCCTCACAAACACACTATGCACACACAATAGTGTTACACCACAGTGTATGTGTGTATATGCAACACGCTTGTATACATCTACACACACATTATGTAGTTTAAATCTATACATGTGTCTCCTTGCTTCTCAAACTAGACACATAACTTTTAATTCTGTAGAGTTCAAGAAATCTGTGAAGTTTATATATATTTTTTTGTTATTCCAGGCGCAGAATAAAACAGGAAAAGGGAGTTATGAGAAAAGATGGGACAAAAAGGGAGAACAGTGCTTACAAATAGATGGGCCATTGAAGATGTTGTCTCTAAGAAATTATCTCTTCTCCTCCTAATACACCCAGTTTCCAATTAAGTAAAAGTAAATCCTTTTTCCTCTAGGAATGGTGAACCATTCTCGTTGCTATCTGGGACAGGATTTGACAGCTTACATCAGGAATGGGTGTGAAGTTGCCCAGATGTGTCTGCTGAAGGAACCATTTTCCTGGTGATGACAGAAGTCTGGCAAGATGCCTGACAAAAATCTGAGGTGGATTTTTTTTTTCCCCACTTTCAAAACAAATATATATATATTTTCATA
>NW_009694893.1:0-13959 GCF_000703405.1 Apaloderma vittatum
CTAGGCCATTCTATGATTCTATGATTTGCTTGGGTGCAGTATGAAGTTGCACCATATTGGTGAGAAGAGAAACCCTACTTCCCTAAAACTAAGTGTGAAATTTTCAAAGGATCCTGGTCTAATATTAAAAGAACTTGTCATATGTTTATATAAAAATCACAGTCTATAATGAAGTGAGAAAGTCAGATTTTACTGCTGTTTGGTAGGTAGTTGGTTAGTCACGAAACTGGCTGAGAAAGAGTGAGTAACAGGTAATATAACTGTGTTTTTGCATGTTTCCTTTCTATTGCTCAATAAACCCTTAGATAGATAACTTAACTACCTAACTGGTGTCAGCCACTGGGTATGTACCAAAAAAGGATTTTCAGATTTGTTCATCCATAAATGTCAGGCTATTAATAATTCTACAGATAACTCCATGTATTGGAAATCGCCTGTGATGAACACAATATATGGAAAAGAAAGGTCAGAACACTTTGTGTGCCTGTGCACAGATTCAGTCATGTGTGCATTAATGGAGTTTTATCTGAATATCAGACAAAATTCACACTTTGTGTGCCTGTGCACAGATTCAGGCATGTGTGCATAAATGGAGTTTTATCTGAATATCAGACAAAATTCTTTTATGATCTCATATTTTTCCAAGAAGAACGGATATTGCTCATATTGAGGATGAGAGAATACCTCAAGGTCTCCATTAAAGAAAACTGTATCTGTATAATCATTTTTGGCATGATGAAACACTTTTTAAACTTTTCTGAAAAATTGAAATATGACAGCATTAAATTACCTATAAATTGCAAAGCTGTGATTTTATCTACTCATATCTTTTATTCTTCTCTGGCTCTGACAGACTAATCTCCTGATAATATTTTAATAGATAAGATTTCCAAGCCAGATCTTAGCAAAAAGTCAAAATCCACATTGTAATTCAGCCACATTCTATTTCAAACCCCTGGAGCCTTTAATTAGCTATTTATTTTTCCTGTCTCTCTCTGTTCTACTTTTGTTTGAATTTCCATTAATTCAGAAGAAACACAGTTAGTGCAGGTAAACTTTTCATACCAATTGTAGAAGACAACCTCTTAAAGTTCAAACACAGCACATTAAGCAACCTAGAAAAAGAAACCACATATCTGAATATGACGTTTGAGAGATCTCCTTATTTTATTCATTTACTGACCATTTTATTTACATTTTTTAGCTGCAAAACTCCTAAGTCTGTGAACTTAGGTTATATGATGAAAAGAGTAAAATATTAATCCTGTAACTCACACATGTGAAACAACAGGTACAGGTGGGACACACGGCGGTTCCTATAGATACAAAAAGAAAACCCTCTGTGCATTTTCCTTATGGTTAAGAATAAACTTACTCTTGGGTTAGCAAATAGAGGCAGGAACTATTATGGTGGTTTGACTGTTTTTATCTCCTGTAGTGTACTGCCCATAGCCTGGATCATTCAGTCATTCACCCCATTTCTTACATCTTCAGATAACCCAGCCACTGTTGATGTCCTGTGCCTTTCCTGCTTAATACTAGAGGGAGTCTTAATGGGTTTCAGTCTTCTTTACTATGGCCTTAAATTATTATATGCTAACATGAATGATCATAGCATTTAAGGAGAATAGTAGTTTCACTGGATCTTTATATGTTTTATTTTCCAGTTACATTTTAATTTGTTATCATCACTACTTAGAAGTACAGGGAATAGATTTTAACACCACTTCTATTCTTGCCCATTGCCTCATAAAATGGGTTTCTGGGGCCACAAATGATCATGAATACATTAGTTGGGAAAAAAGGGACAGTGAGAGACATTAAGGACTCCTTGTAAACATTGACAGCATTAATGTTTGACACGAACTTTGAATGAATTACTGTATTTCCTAAAGACTGAATCCAACAGATCCAGTCTGCTAAAGGACAAACAGCTACAGAAGTGGTTATGTTTTAAAGCTTAATTCCTTGAATTTATTCTCTATTTATTTTCTGTATTAACCTTGGGAAATCTGGAGTATTTGTGAGGCATACTCAACTCCCAGAGGAAGCAAGCTTTCAAGAAAAACATCTAAATGAGCTTCGTGGACTTTACTTGTTCTCTTGAAGATATTTGGAGAAATTTAGACATCTAAGAGACATTTAGAACTGTAAACTTTACCAATTTTACTTCCCGCCATTACCTCTATAGCTATTTAGAATTCTTACCTTCAGTATTGTAAAGTCCTTCTTATATTTTTGACATGATGAAAATGATAGTTCTGTATTATAATTTCACAATACTTTTTCTTGAACAGGTTTATTTTCTCCTGCATGTATTTCAAGCGTCTAACAAATTGAATCATGGTGTTATAATCCCGATATTTTCTTGACCCTTTGCACTTTGCTCGCATTTGAATGTTACAGTGAATTCATCCTAGAGGAGTAAACAAGCACTACCTTTAGATCTAAAAAATGTCAATACTACTGAAGAAATAGTTTGTATACTGTTAAAAACTCGTCATGAAGGATTACGTTTCTTTGCTTTTTAGTCTCACTCCATTATGAGGGATCATGCAACAACTAGTACAGGATCAGCTGAATACAATAAACTTAATTCAATGCACTGGCTTCTCCATCCCCTTATGTAAGAGTTCTCCCAGAGTGGGCAAGGCAACATTTACGTTCTGCTTTCTTGACTGATTCTGTACTTTTCCTTCTTACTTCATTATCTGAAAATATATTTAGTACGTTCTTCTCTCCAATTCACTTCCCTGGATCACTTGTTTTCCCTCAAATCCAATAATTATTGGCACTGGCATAAAGATGGGAAAAAAGACAGTTAAGAGACATCAAAATAGTATTATTTTTTTTAAATATAAGGATTTTAAATACATTCTCTAACATCTTCTTAAGTACTGGGAAGTGTTAATGGAAACAAGGATGCTTGATACTTTTACAGCAGTAAGGGGCCGGCAGTGTTTTGTAGCATGGAGTAGATAATACAGAAATAGGCAAACCAAATAGGAAAAACTAATAGCAAATGTAAGAGAAAATGTGTAGTTTATTATTTGGTATGTAAAAGAAAAACAAAAAGCCTAGTAGAACAAGTAAATGGAACGGTGACTGAATACATAGGCTGTAAATGAGAGTATATCAATTCTGAGGTCATAGCAGTGACTACAGTTAGTCCAAAACTGTTTCAGATATATTGCAAACCTATCTGTTTTAAATATTAGTATCAATTTGGCTTTGGCAACATTGAACACAGCACAGGCTGTAAAACCCAGCCAAGCTGCAGGTTACATGAATCTTTGCTCTGGTCTCAAGACCAGAACTCCACTAGCACGTGAGCTAGACATTACAGATCAAATCAGGTATCTCTATGCAGTTGCTTTTGTGTCTGCCCTGCAGACATAATATGAAAAAAAAATAAAATAGGATGATGGTAGGTAGATAGGCTGTCAAGGTTGTGGGAGGCAAGTCTAGAGACATGGTCATGCAAGAGACAAAACAATCAATGAGGCAGAGCAAATGCTCTATTTTTCCAAATAGCATATAAAAGAACTCTACAGAACTCTAATACAACTCTACAGTTCTATGATTCTGGGTCCTGAAAATATCTGTGAGCATTGAAGTAGGATATTAAACACTCATTTGAATGATAAGTGTTGAAGATAAATTTGACAAAGAAAGATAAAACTATACCTGCCCAGATAAGATAATAAAGTGAAATAAATAAACAAAAGCAGTCAAAGCAAAGCTAAGCAACTTAACGTTAACAATATCCATGGGATTGGAAGGAATCACTTGTTCTTCTGTGCCATCTATAGAAGACAAAAATAACAAAGGATTGTAATTAGCAGTAATTATCTTAGCTATTCAACCTGGAACATCTCCATGAGTAGAAGTCTCAGTTGGTATTAAGGTGTTAAGCCATTTTGTTTCCTTTTTTTTTTTTCAATTCATTAACCATTATTCTTAAACAACTTTTCAGCAGACATCCATCTCTGTTATTATCCATTGGTTCCACCTCTTCAGTTTGTTGTTCTTCTGAGAAGTACCCTGCAAAACAAACTAAAAGAAACCTACCAAGGCCATTGGATTAGTGTATTTTTGGGACATTTTTCTGAAGATGTGTCATTGATAAAAATATGTCTCCATTTACACAAAGTTACATTAATCTCTTACCAATTTTGCCTGTGACTTTATTTCATTATTAGTTTTTAGATATTCAGATTTATTTATTTTTTTACATTTTGGCATGTGTCCAAGGAAGAGTTTGTAGAGAGCTCAGCGCTAGGTTATTTCCTTGGCTCTCTGTTCCCTCTACAGCCAATACAATTTCATGTTTTCATCTATTATTCTGTTGCTTCCTGGAGATGCTGAGTATATTCCTTGAAGTGAATGTTACACTGTTTGGTCACTAGTTCTAGCACTTTGAGAATATTTGCAAAAGGACCTGCCACCTCAGGAATGCTTACAGCATGTTTAGGAGTTAATGAAGCTGGAGGACTCTGGGACTCCAGGGCACCTCTCTCCTTGCAGCCTGCTAGAGCTGTGCTCTCATTTCCAAACTGCAGACACAGACACTGCCAGGCTCTAACAGATGTATGAAGGCAAGAGAACTGTGCTTTTAAAGGCATTGCATGCACGCAAACACCACTTGTATAAGCAGGGACAATATAAAATGGTCTGATACTGTGCTGACTGACAGCCTAATCAAGCTCGATGCATGCTAGCCGACGCCATGCTGACATCCATCTCCATGGCAAACATGGGCATCTTTTAAACAGATATCACACACTTCTGGACCTCCCGAAAAATAAACAAACACAGCCAGTATACTCATAAGCAGCTCACACTCCCTCTGCAAATAAACAGAAAAGAAAATTCTGCTCCAAGCAGCCACACCTTCAGGACAGGTACCACACAAGCCTGCCAAGGGCATGCTCAATACTCTGATCAAGAGAAAGGATCATTTCTATTTAATTGGCACTGGTTTGACTAGGTTAAGATATTGTGTCTAGTTTTGGACTCCCAGTACGAGGCAGACATTGAAGGAAGTGGAACAAGGTTCAGGAAGGACCATCAAGCTGGTGGGAGGCTGGGGCACTTGCCCTGTGAGAAGGGGCTGAGGAACTGGTGTTTTTTTTCAGCCTGCAGAAGTAACAACTGCAGAAGAGACTTAGTTGTTGCTTACCTGTACCTTTGAAGGGGTCATTGCAAAGATGGAGCCAGTAACACATAAAGGTGGAGGCAACAAGTGTAAACTGAACCAAGAGGGGTTCAGTCTGGATATAATGAGAATTTTGTCTCAGCATGAAGGAAAGCTTAGAGAATCTGGAAAGTCTCTATCTTTGGAAGCTTTCAAGACCCAGCTGGGCAAAGTCCTGTGCTGATCTCACACCTGACCTTGCTTAGAGTAGGATACTGGACTAGAGATTTCCAGAGGTCTCTTAATGGCTTAATTATTCTAGGTTTATAGCATTCTTTTCCCCAAGGGTAATTTTTTTTTTTTTTTAAATAAGTACAAGAGAAGAGTTCTATAGTGAAGGTCTTTTTCTTGCAATGATATTAATTCAGGAATGTAAATAGTTCTTTTTTTTTTAAGTTAGTGAGATGACATGTTCTTACAAATAAAAGATTAATTTTTCCTGGTTATATGCAAACTAGTGAGTTTTGTAGGAATATCAATTGCAAATTTATATAAAATAGAAACACAAAATTTAAAACGATCCTGCCACAATACAGCATATCCGTCAGCAACTGTAGTAAGAATGTTTGCATAATGCATAAATCACACAAAGACTTCTCATAATTAATTTAGCCTCTTCTCTCTATCTCAGTATGATACGGGCAGAAGTGATGAAATGCAAACAGACATGCTCTGAGAAAACACACAAAAAAGTGAAGTTTTATATGCAAGGAGCAGATTTCAGCACTTTTGTCAGCATACAGCTGAAGCTGAAACTGAGAAGTCTAAATTATCTATCTGCTCTGCCACCACAGACAACTGTGTCCCAGTTGCAGTGAAGGATAGTATTCCTTTGCAGAGGAGAGAAGATGGTACAGTCTCCATTACTAATTGTGAAGAGGAATGGTTTAAGGGCTCAGAAACCAGTTTCACTGGAAGTTGATATGTGTCCTCACATCATCATCTGGTACAGTGCTATCCTGTCCTGGACCAGCTTCTCTTAAGATTGCTGGACCTTCACTAGCTCAAAGAAACTTACCACTGCCAGATTTCCAGTTGCTTTCAAGTTTATTTATTTTAATTCACTCCTGATTCCTGTCGCTGATTTTTAATTTCTTTCACACTTTCTTCCATGTTGCATATCTGTAAGGAAGACACTCTTGTAAGAGACCATCCTGCAAAGACATTCTCAGACAAGTAATTCTTCAGTGTCATATCTTCTCTATCTGTGCTGAGCCTAGATCTCCATCTGCAAGTATGCCGCCTTCTTACCTCTTCACACAATCACCACTGAAGCTGGTTTAGTTGTTGCAGAGTTGACAAGACAGTCTACAGTCACCAATAAATTTGTTCTTCTCAAAGTGGTAAAAAAGGAAAATTAAAAAGAAACTAAGCTCCTTCTGTTGTTCACTAGGTTTGTTGGGGCTTTGCTCTTTTTTCTTTTTTTTTAATCATGGTTTTGCATTCCTAAACCTTACATCCTTTCATTTTCCAAGGCAATCAAGCAAATGCTTATTCTCTTATTTTATTCTGTCACTGAATTAGTAGTGATGGTATACGAATTTCTTCTTATTTGCAGCTCTTGATATCTAAAACAGCCCTTTAATGACTATTCACTTCTCAGGTTCTGAATCTCAATTGAAATCTCTATGGAAAACAGTACCTTTTCAAACCTCTGGCAAATTTGCCCTATTGTTAGACAGGCATTTTAATTCCATAATTACTTCATTTAATTTGCAAACCATTTGGCATAAGCTACTATGAAAGATGAAAATCAAAGCAGTATTATATTGGAAAAAAATGAACAATAGTAAAAAATGAAAGAGAACTTTCCTACAAATATAAGAGTATTAGTATTTCTCTTCTAAAGTAGAGCTTTTTTTCC
This sequence comes from Apaloderma vittatum, assembly GCF_000703405.1. Lineage (NCBI taxonomy): Eukaryota > Metazoa > Chordata > Aves > Trogoniformes > Trogonidae > Apaloderma > Apaloderma vittatum. The sequence goes on from NW_009694893.1 coordinate 7,062, forward strand.
TCAGTTCGTGCTTACAGTTGCATTTCAAAACTTCACAAGTTTAGACACATCTGAACATAAGAGATATACTAAAAAATATATAAAATATTAAGTAGCTGTTAACAGAAACTGGGTTGTATTATTCCGTCTGTGAACAAAATGTGTTTCTTTGCTTTTCTATTTTCAAACCCATGTTTTTCATATACTTTTAACAATCTTCCCTTCCATATCTCCTTGTAATGTTTTTTACATACTCCTACAAACACACACAAAGCATTTTTTGGACAGTATTCTTCAGCAGATTAATCAACGGCTAAAATACAAGAAACTTCACACACTTTAAAATATTCTACTTCTTCCCTACAGTGTTGCAGTCATCCATAAGCTCTTACCTGAGAAGAAATACTTAAAGTATCCAATGATAACCCACTTTTTTTTTCAGATACATATCAATACCATCTCTCCAATGAAAATCAGTTTTCAAATACAAATTAGACAATTGTTTTCTGCATTATAGATACCAGACACTTTCCCAATTATCATTTTTAAATTATGTTACTGTCTGGTGTCATAATTCTGACTGGAAAGAGAAAATGGATTTGTTCAAATTTAGTTTGATGTGACTGCTCTTATGATTCTGTTGCTTCATTTTGAGAGACCATTTCAGTGAGCCATGCATGCAAGAGATCTGTGTCTGTGCCAGATCTGTTAAAATTCTAACCTCAAATTTCAAAGTCATATTTTCATTTTAAAAGTCTTATAGTGCAGGTGCTTTCATAACCTCAAGGAGAGGATCTCAGTAAAGACTTTTAAGGTTGTTAAAGTGGCATATACAGGAAGTCACTGCAAGTTAGAAGTACTCTGCCTGTAGAGAAGGAGAGCTGCAGCCACTGGCTCATACAGTCTTAATGCGTCCTGTAAAGAAAATTATATTCTTATTAAGAACTGTCTTTTCTGCTAGATCAATAATGTTTCTTTTCAAAGATTTGTAAGTCAGAGAGGATCTCTCTCTTAAGAGATTAGAAAAAAAAATCCTATAGTTAAATAACACATGCTTATAATTTTCATTATCTTGTTCCCACCACTTCAAAAATTATAGTAGTAACAATTACTTGAATTTAAGTGCATGTTATACTATGAGAGGCTTCCCAAATACATAGCTGCAATATTTCTGCAAGACTGTATGAAAAATGGGTGATGAACCATTTTGTTTGTCATCTATTTTGGAAAAAGAAAAATTTGCAATGATGTTCTACGCTTTCATAAGTAATGCTGTACATTTAATTTCAACAGTACTGTGGTGGATGTTGCTGTAATGTCTAAGCTGACAGTTTAATTTCTTTTCGAAGTTTTGAGAAATTCCCTTGTCTTGTTGCCACGCTTCTGCACTTATAATCACAAATTTAAATGCAAGGAAAGCAATCCAGGTTCCCTAGTAATGACTGAATATCTTTCTTTGAAATTTCAGTAAAATTAAAAAATATTTTTTAAGCATTTCTTAATATCCCAGTTAGAAAAAGGAAAAAGCACAAAAACACCCTGCCCTTAGACAGAGCTCTAAATTTATTGTGTGAATGACATAAAACATGTCTCTTCCAAACGGCATCTAAAGGGGTGTTGCACTCAGGCTTATAGATTAGTCAAATAATCTCACAAAGAGGTCTGCTACAGTATTCTTGCGGAAGTGCCAGTAGCTGTTAACACCACAGTATTGACCTCCTAAGTATTCCCTTCAAAATTAAAGAACGATGTCCAAACATCAGTGGACAAGTCACATCACCACCACTTCTTCACTTGTGTGATGCTGATAAGCACTACCTGAGTTATGCCACTGGAGAGACACACTTTTGAAAACAAACTTATTTCAGCTGTGGTTAAGAAAAGCACATGAATGAAAACACTGAAAAGTTTGCTTTGGAAACAAATGCCATAGTCCTTGGAGCTGAAATGGCAGTAGGAACTTGGGGGGCGCTCTGTGTGTTTGTAAGCACTCCAAGCTGGAGTCCCCAATCAGGTCAATCGCAAGGTTTTTTAGCAGCTTTCAGGGACTCACATCTCCTCTAGAAAATAGCAGTTGCTTTGTAAGATCTTACTACGTATGTTTTGCATCAAAGCACACAAGGACTTGTTGGTAGAATCAGGAATAATCTCTAGTTTTTCGTTTACCTTCCCTTACTTATTCCACTATGATTTGCTACGCTCTCATGAAAACACTGTATACGTCCACAGATCGGGAGGCAAGTTGTATTTAATGTTATTGTCCTTCTGTACCTTCAACTATAAACCAGCATGTTAGCTTAATTTTTAATACATTTGTGTGGGATCTAGTCTTTTCTATTATGTGTTATTAGTCAGAGAACTATTTGTCAAAGTAATAAAAAAATGTAATACTTATATATTCTTTTCACAACCAATCAGTTCTCTGACAGAGATTCTCAGTAGCAATAAGAGACCACATAAGCCATATATCTGTCAAGGAATAAAGATTCTCCCAGAGCACACAAATGACTAAGAAGTTTATTTAGGATCTGACCTGCAAAATATTAATTTTTTTTTTATTTCACAGATCCTACAAACCTCTTTTCAGCTATCTGGAAAAGAAGCTGGATTCTTCTGGCATGCATTTTATTAAAAAAAAAAAAAATATGAAGATAAGTAGCTGGACTTGCTATTACACAGTACTATTACATACTACACTTTTTCACACTGTATCCATGTCTAGTTTGACCAATGAGAGTGCATTTAACTCTTATAAACTAGAGCAATTTATTTTGGGCTTAACATTAGATCACTACTACAAAAAGGACAAGTTTCATTACCAGAGGCTATTGCTTCAAGCATCGTAGAAAAATAAGCACACTTTTTGCTAAACACAGAATAAGCAAGTAGCTTTTTTATTAATAGAATATTAAAATTATGAAATTTTAATTAAACGAAAACTTCAAAGAATAAAGGAACATAACTGATTTAAAATCTCGGTTATTCTGGGTTTAGGTTAATTTGGGGTTTACATCTGAAAGTATTATTTTTTCATAAAATAAAACATAGAATTTACAGGTTTATAATTATGTTTTCCTGGTGTTGCTTTGCTTTTTAGCAAGTTTGCCTATTCTTACACATAAGGAAGAAACTTGATTAACCTTGCAAAGTGAAAAAAAGAATAGCAATGACGCATATCTTCTCCTGTTAGGGTTTTTCCTGGTTACCATTACATAGGATGAATAAGAATTGATATATTCTGTAATTTTATTACTTTTGTGTCATGAGTTAGGGCTGGGCTGGTCACTAAACATGAACAGATGCTTTCTAACCCCCTCTTCCACCCCCTAACAGGAAGAAAAAGGGAATAAAAGAATGAGGCAGAGAGACTTACGGGTTAGAAAAGAAAAAAAAAACAAAACAGCTTTAATGAAACAATAATGGAAATAGTGAAATGATTAAAAAAATAACTGTATGCAACTTTATATAAGCCCGATATCAAACCCGTCTCACTCCCTCGATATCAATCACCACTGATGCTGCAGAGCAGGAGGCACTGGGGAAGCCCCAGGCTCAGCGGCGGCGGGATCTGGATACAGGGAGCTGGATTCGGGAACTCAGGATCCGGATCAAAAGCAGGAGGTCAGATGGAGTCCTCCCTGGACACCGGCCATTGCAGAAAAAGGCAGAAACTCTCGTGATTCCTCAATTTGTACTAAATATGACGTATATGAGATGGAATATTCTCATTGGTTACCTGTCCTGTCTATTATCTCCCAGAGGTGGAACCCTTTACTTCCTTGTGACCCCTCTTACTACCCGGCACCCCCAGCGTGGCACACAAGAGCCAGCAGTGGCCTTGGTCACTGCAGCAATAAGTATCAGCAAGAGCCTTTCTGCATCCCAGTCCCAGGCAGTAACTGCAAACATCAGGTGTTATCACTGCCAGTAGCACACACTGTCTGCAAAAACATGCTGCTAACTTCAGAAAGTGCAGCCTCTTAGAAGAGACTAAACTGGAAAGTAAAAATCACTAAACAGAATTTGGGTTTTTAGCGAAAATCAGGACATTTTGCAACATTCATTAAGTACTTAAAGTGTGATATAACTCAGAATAACGGGTAAGACCTTAGGTATATTAGAGACAGAGGTTGAATAATAAAACAAAGTTAACATTTAAGGAAGAAGTTATTCTCTTTTATGATGAGTTTTGTGTTGTTCAGTAGCTTTTCTTACAGTTTGGTTTTGCATTCCTGTCACAGCTTGCTAGAGTTATTTGATAGTCCTTATGCTCAAAATACAGAAAATACACTTTTTTTTTTAAAAAAAAGGATTATGAAGACAAAGATTCACTCATATACTATCAGACTTCAGCTTCAATTCAAATATCTTTTTTCTGTTACACAGGTAGAAATGAAATAACTGCCTACCAAATGATATGTACTTATTTACCTAAAATGCCTACCCAGAACATACTTAAAAATAAATCATATATTCTGCAATCAGAATATAATCTCTAGTAGGTCACCTTGCATAAATCTCTTCATCCACGTGTCTCTTGCACCCTTCAGCTCCTTAAAGTAGAATTTTCTTTGATTTTGGATTAATAACCAAAATACCAGAAGAATTGAATGATGATTTGAGATGTAAACTCTAAGATATGATATTTTAAATTATGTTACTCAGATTATGTCTTCATTTCTAATATGTTTCCTGGATAAAGAATGCCAGCGGCTGCACAGAACTAGACCAACATTGCTCCATCCACACCTTTCTCATCTGGACCATGAATACACGCTGTATAACAGGTTACCTCACACATGATCTTAAGGACTTCAGTATGGCTATTTCCAAAAAGCTCCTACGCATAGAAGAATCATATCACTATCTTGCTCTTTAAGAAGTCTCTCTGTATTTCCATGTGATGATATAACTGGTTTTTAGTCATACTAAACAGATAAATACACCAAAAAATACTGAGAACATTTAGTATTCTTCAAAATAGTACTGCATATAAATATTTGATAACTCTTTTCTTTCTCAGGTATTGAAAAACTATCCTTCAAAAACAAATTTCTTCTTCCTGAAACAGTTCACTTTTATGCCCCTACCACTTATAGAGAGGAAAACTCTTTTTAAACCTTTGTTCTGAATAATTGAGAAGAGGTTTCCCGGAGACATGGACAGAAAATCCTTACAGGCCAAGGAGTTCCTGTATCGCATGTTGATGTTTTGCCCAAGATCACTTGTATTCTCCAGGAAGCAAGTGACTAATACCAGTTTATCTGAACAATGATACCTGCTTTGTCACTAAAGAACTTGTAGGTAACTTCTGAAGAGCTCTGTCATTTGAAGAGTTCAGAGACATCGCTGCTGATAACCAATTTATCCCAATCCCCAGGTTATAAAATTTCTGTTAGATTTTTCAGACTGAGACTGAAAAGACTTTTAAACAACTGTAGAAAATAAAAAATGTATACATGACAGAAAACATGAAAATAAACTAGTAGAGTATTATTTGTCCACTTCTCAAAAGAAGAAAGTAATCATATTGTAATTGTGTTTAATGACTTCCATTTAACGTCATTTTACACTCAAGGCACGTAGGCAGCATTTGATAAAATTTACATCTGGGAAACACTTCACTGAATTTAACTCAATGATGTGATTGGCACCTCCTGCGACTTGATAAATTTGACATTAAAATATTAACATTTAAATGAATGAGACGTACACATGAGGAACAAAACAAGACAAGACACGTGTAAGGTGACTTAAACACAGCATATGGCTATTTAGAAATTATCTCTCCATTATTTTCTAACTGCCATGCTATCAGCAATTAAAGACTACTACCTGACCCTAATAACTTGCTCTTACATATGGACTGGGAAGACAGAAACTATTATGCCTGCCTGATCAATGTCAAATTTTCTGAAGTCTAGACTCTCTTATGTGGTTACTTAATCATCATTTCCTTCTCCTCTATAACAGGAAAATAGATACTTATTAGTTATTTTTCCATGCTTCACTAGGCTTAAATAAAGATATATCAAGCCTGGCATAGGGGTTTCTATGTGGAGATCACATTTTACTCGGTTCAAAACTTTACCTCTCAGTAAGAAGAGGAGGGGGAAAAAAAAAACGCATGAAAATGAGAGTGAAATACCTTTAGCAGGGACCACAGGACTTTTCCTCCCATCTTTCCACCATCAAGGCTGCTGGCACACAGGCCCTTAAATTGCTAACCTAATCAGTTACGTTCATCCAGGATGAGTCTAAAAATGAAACAAGAGAACAGATTCTATTATTTAGCTATTACTGTTTGTGCAACTATGTTTTGGGGGATTTTATGTTTCCCTTAAAATAATCATCAGCAAGTTTTTATCACTATATATTAAAATCAAACATCTGCTAGCTAAAACAGCAGCACAGGCTGCTTTAAGAAGAAATACTTTTGTACTTGTAACAACAAAACCTTGCACTTGGAGCCATGAGCCTGTCTTGATAAGGGATAGTTCATCTGTAAAACAGTGCTTTCTGATTCAGTGGGTTTTGGTTGCAAAGGATTTAGACACATTTCCTCTCTTAAAGATATGTATAGCTCTTCTGAAAGAAATTATTCTCAACATAAATAAGGCTTCCAAGTGCTTGAAACATTTTCTCATTTTTAACTACAAGTAATTCTCTGAACAACAAAATTTAAAATTGGAAAAAATCTCATGTTTGTTTTCTGTTACATTCCTTTCATGTATTCAAATTTATTTTATATAATTGCTCACAGGAGCTCTGCTTCAAAGTGATATAACTGTATCATTTTTACAGTCACGCACGCAATAGTGAAATTACTTCTCATTTCATTAAAGTTGCCTTCTTAATTTTATCTGAAGTTAAGGCAATCTGTCTAAATAGGGATGTGCCTTTCTGCACGTAGCAGGAA
>NW_009694893.1:13990-45822 GCF_000703405.1 Apaloderma vittatum
TCAGTCACCATGAATAGATTTTATATTCAAACACAGATCTCAAATTTTCTTAGTGAAATGTCTTCTGTTCAGGATTTACTCAGCTCACTAACTGTCATGCCCAGAGCCTTCAGGAAAATCACAGATTGGCTGATTCCTAGGCCAGGATTAAAGCCAATCGACAGCAGAGACCATAACATGACTTTTACTTATCCACAACAATAAATCTTAATAGCTGACAATGACGGGCCTCAGTTGCCCAATTAGTGCTCACCTCAACACAACGGGATACACAACAGAGAAGCACCTGTGTAAACAATCTTTGTCATAGATAACCATTTTGTATTAGGAAAATAAAGATCGAAAGAAAACGAAAGAGAGAGGAGAGATCACTACCCTTTTATCCCTAGAAGATGATGACAGACACAGCAATCCTCCGGTGGGCGACAGTGCACCTAACTGAAGGGCTTATCCCCTTTCATACAGCCCAGTCCCTGTCCCACAGTGTTGCTTATCGCTTGTGGAAAATTACTGACAATGGATCTGGGGGATGGTGGGGGCCTCCGAGGGTAATTACCCCTCACTCTCCCAGCTTGACTCCTCTGTTTTTGTAGCCATAGCTCCAAGCCCTGCCTGCCCCCACACCTCCACCAGCGTACTGATGGAGCAGTTGGCTCAGAAAAGTGCCAAGTCAGCTCCCCACAAGCACAGACGTGCCAGGCAGGCGGCTCTGGACAATTGTGATTTGGAAAAGGCCCAGAATTTCAAGACATCCTATCAGCTTCTCACACAGACCTGGACAGGGACTATCTTAGAGCAGTTCACATGAAATCCGAATAGCCTAGTTTAAAACAGAAGCTCCTCACTTGACGTTGTAGAAGTTTTGTCTGAATAAAAATGGGAAGTCTAGGAATTTTAAACATTTTTCAGCTTACCAGATAGGAATGACAAAGTCCACATATTCAAATCATGCACATGATAAAGAAATTTTCCAGAATTTCTACATGTCAGGTAACTGTCTTAAGCTTACAGGATTTCATGTGGGAGCAGATTCAGAAAACTCAAAAGAAGGTGAATTTGAACATTTTTTTAAAAAAAGGTATAAATTAAATGCTGACAAAGAGAATGTGTTGATATTAATTACTGTGCCACTGAATATCACATCTAAACCATGAAGTTATTTTGAGACTTAAAAAAATGGCAATAAAATCAGAAGTGCAAACCACTGAAGAGGTACAATAGAAGATACTGGAGGGAGAGAAAGAAGCAATTACTTTACTCTGACAAGAGAAAAATAAAACTATGCGAAATGGTCTGGACCCATCACTACAAGTTAAGAAAACCTCAGTCACAATAGTTTACTCTTATTATTCTAATTATCTAAGCACTTTTTGAAGTGTCTTCAGCCTATGCAAACAAAAAAGGAAAAACAAGACCAAAACAGACCAAGCCTGGGAACCTGCAAGACACTGGCATTGACTTGATTTTGTTGTTGTCATATTCCTAATTTAGTTACATATACTATATAAAAGACAAGAGTTAATGTCTGTAATTCTTAATAAAGTCATTAAAAATCTGAGTTGCTAATAAAGGATCTAATGTAGACGGGGGGAGGAAATTTGAAATAATCATCTCAGTGAACCACAACTCAGTTCTAGACATTTTGAAACATCAAGGAGTTACATAGAAACGTTTTATCTCTACCGCTTGAGGTTAGGAGCTTGAATTTCCACATCCCATGTGCTTTGATAGCTTATTGACACTGTCCCTGAAATGTTCCAGGTGGGCCTAGTCCACAAAAGACCCTTCCTTATAGTTTTTAAATTGGCTAATAACTTATCTGTTTAGTTATCTCTCATGCATAACACATCAAGAGAGAAGCTTAGAGAATATTAAACAGGCAGATTGGACTACTGAAGAGCTTCAAGTTTCTGACTTTATTTACTACACCATCCCCAGCCCACACACGTACAGATGACCCAGAGACATTCTAATTAGAGGAGCATCACGTTGGCATAGATTTTCGATAAAATGCTAAGTACAGTCTTGACCGTTCTCTGGCCAGTAACAAACCACAAACAGCTCTGCAAATCAGAGGACAAATGTGTCCAATTATTTCTTTGCCTGGGTTTTTTTGGTTTTGTTTTTGGTGTGGTGTTTAGTTGTTGTGTTTTTTTAAACAGTGCATGAGCAAGCCACTGCATACTGAAAAGCATCTCATAGCACCCAAGAACTGGGGACAGAGCAACCCGCACACTCAGCTGGAATTGATGAATACCTTCTCATTTCCTTAGAAGGTTCATTATCCTGACTCATTATACTAGCTTACATTTTGATTTAACAAACTTTACATAAAACAAGCAGCTTAGTCTGCTAGGATAGGAATTTCTCCTACATTAACAAGACCATCCAAATATTCTGAAAATATGCTACATCTGGTGTCTTGTTTCAGGCTGCATTAATAAAGTCAAAGACAATTTAGATTTACATCTCTTGAAACACAGCCAGGAAACATCCATGAAGTATCTGGCCTGTTGGAGTTCTCCCTCCGCCTTCGCAAATAGGAGTTGTTGCCATTGGTAAAACTCTTGACAAAATAAGCTGGAGGATTTCTAGCAAAAATACCCCAAAGTACTGAGCTCCCCAATGCAGCTGATGCCAAAAAGATTAAGTCATGTTCCTGTGGTTTAACATAGAATCGGTTTCTCTCCTTGCAGACAGAGTATAACGTGACTAAAGTAAAACTCTCAGAGCCCGAGTGAGATGTGGTCCCTTGCCAGTGCAAGTACACAGCATGTCAAACTCTCTCAATGTGCATAGCAATTAGTAGACAAGGACAAGCTGTAAAACTAAAGCTGGACAAATCTGATATGAAAAAAATTTCACACTGAGGGTTCTCAGGTGTTTTTAGCAGCACTGCTAAATGAGAAATATGATTTGAGAGAAATCTAAGTCTGATGAACCATCATTTTCCTGCAACTTTGGCAAAAAAAAGGAGGATTTTGACTGTAGTATCTGCTGCAGTGTAAGCCTGGGTAGGCACATGTCCCTTACAGTTTGAAGAGAAGCCTGTTAAAAACATACATTTGCCCTTCAGTGATACTTCCTAGGCTTGTCACACTGCTCATCTTGAGCAGCACACACCTCACAGGAGAATTACACAGTGCCCAAGGGCAAGAGGGTGCAGCCACCCCATCCACTGAGGAGCCAGTGATGCACAGCGCACCAGACCTGAGTAGGATAGAGTCTGTGCTGTGCCACACAGAGAGGACAGGCTGGCCTTTAGGCTATGTTGTACTGTCCGTGTCCCTCTGGTGCAGGACAAACTTTGCTGGTTGATTGCAGGCAGCTCCCACTTTGTCCCCGATTCTGAGGACTTCACTACCAGTGTGCCCGTTGCAGCAGGTGAGCTACCTAGTAGTCGTGCTTGCCTCCATTGTGACCTGTGGCAATAAGTTCCCAAGGGAACATTCTTCTGTCAAATCCTGGAGGTGATGAATATTGCCATTTTTCTTGTGAAAAAAAAAATTAAAAAAAAAACTCAGGAGAGCTCACAGGAGCAAACCAGGGAAGTTCCTCCAGGGATGTGGTCTGCACAGCATGCTGGGTTCTCATCAGAGGCACTTGCAGTGCTGCACAGCTTAGGGGTCTCAGCATCTGAAGGAAGGTAGGATTATCTACACTATTTTTTCTTAGCTCTAGTAAACGGTGTTTAAAATTACCCTACACAGAATCTGAGTGCTTTTCCTACTGGAATCATAGCAAACTGAGTCACCCAAACAAGGTATTTAAGTTCTGTTTTCATTCCCCTTCTCTGAACTGGAAGCATGATCGAACTGAGTAAAATGCTTGCTTTCACTTCTCTGTAATGCTGAGAAAAGGATGTCAGAACTGAGGTGGTTGGAAAGAAACTTGTCTTCAAAGGAGACATGAATTACTACATGAACAATGCTAGCTAAATGCTATTTAAAATGCATGAATGGTGTGACATCCTGAGACTTTGCAAAAAACCAAACTTGTTCATCACATGTAACTGTCATGGCAAACCACGTTTTTAACTACAGAAGTGTTACTGCTAATCAGAACAGACAAAAGGAACCCTTTAATGAAAATTGCTGCTCTAACATTCAGAGGGAGATTTTCTATCTCTGTGATGGAATATTACCTAAACTGAAAATACTAAAATGGAAAAATGCTCAGTGTTGTGTAATCTGTACCTAGAGATTCATCAGAGTGGTCTGCTGGGCTGCCTTATAAAGATCAGTTTTCTGTTTAACTGCTTATGTAGTCACAAAGGTGAGGGTAAATACAATAAGAGTACAGCCAAAAATCCTGTAATGAATGGATCATTTCCTAGAGATTCCCTAAGGTCCTTAAGACTTTAAAAACAGATCCAAAATCATCACCTTAAGGACCATCTCTTACAGGCCTGATGCTGTGTCAAATTAAAAAAAATCTTATTAATATTTTCCTCAACATTCTACAGATTTTATTTAGCCAGATATATATTATAGCAAAGGACAATATTATATATTTTTTGATATCTTTACTTGCTTATCCGTTCTAGATAAATTTATCTCCTGACTTGAAGCCTGCTCCTGTAGTCAAGCATCAAATATGACATTCTGATTTGCACTAAAGTTAAGAGAAACTTTAGTATTCATCGCATAGAAAGGTGTCGGCCTAAACCATAAAAAAACAGCCAGTGGCTTGCAATATTTGATGCTGTGTTTGTTGTTCCACTGTATTTGCACTCGATAAAAGACTACTTCCATCAAATATAAGCTCAGTTATTTGAAATGTACTTCATCTTTAATTCAAAATGAAAATGACTACTTAAGGAATGTACAAAACAAGCTTCATAACATGTATTCAGGAAATCAAAAACAGAATTTGTAGAAAGAGTTGTGGGTATTCCAGTTTAAATTCTGTATCAGTGTGACTGCATTCATTGTCATTAGATTAAAGGGTATTCTAGGCATTGTAGGTAACAGGAATGCAGACAAAAATATGACAATCAATGTTCTTTTCAAATAAATATGAAACAACAACAATCTGATTAAAATTGTTCCCCATTAGCCATGTTATTATTACCCTGAGACAGAACATCCTGAAACAGGTTAATAAACCTAAACTTTATCTAAATTCATTTCATTCTCTCCTTTTGAAAGTGCAATAAAAACTTCAGTAACAAACATTTTCTTCATTCTCAAGAACGTAAGTCAGAGGAAAAAAAATAATATTTTTCCAGTACTGAGACTGGAAGGCACTGCTACAGTGAAACAAACTAGTTAGAGATGGGAAGAAATCTTTCCTGATTTCAACAAGGAAAATTAATGGGAAATAAGAGTTTAATAAATTAAAGAGAATTAGGAGGGCAAAGAAGCAGCAAAATAGTTAGAAACTGGATTGAAATTCATAGAATTAAAAATTAATGAAGTGCTTTTATGAGATAGTTAAAAAAATTTCTAAAAGGGCTAAAACCGCACAGAACTCCATAAGGCATAATACACTATGAATAGTGTATATCAACAGAGGATGAGTAATATTTCAAACCATGTTTAATTAAGATCTGCACATGGTTACTGATGCACTTCAAGAGATTCCCATTTTCATTACTTAAAACTGAATGAGGTCCTTAGATGATAACACAGACATCAATTCTAAGCAGATAAGAAAAAGTGATAGGTTTTGCAATGATGTTTAGCAGCTCCTTGACTGCTGTCATTGCCTGAGGAACATGCAGGTCTAAGAGTAAAAAGCATTTCACTTCTACACCAGAGAATATTGACACTTATGCTAATCCAGTTCATGAACAAATTAATGTAAAAAAAAGTATACTTTATGGAAACTATACACTACAGCATCCTATCCAACTACTAATAATTTGTATTATGACATCAGTATGACTATATGAGCAGTTGGGGTACTTGGTAGGGTAAGACAAGACCTTTTTCTCAACATGTATTTTAAAGTGACATGGGAAGGGGGAGAATACCGCTGTGTGAGCCCCATTAGTGTAAGGAGCAAAGAACTGCAAATACTCCCTTAACTTGTTTAGTCAAAGGGCTGAAGTCAGTTACACAAATAAAGACTTTATGAAGTTGTGATTCTCTGATAAAATGTGCAAAACGAAATCCCAGAGGTCTGCAGAAGGCAGTACCCTCATTTTTATAAGCAGAGATGCAAGCTATAGGGATATAAACTTGGTCACTGTCAAAAAGCAATTCAAGGTCATCACTAAGATGCTGTAGTCCCTCCATTTCCCCAAGCCACATCACCAGACCACATTGCTTTTTAAAGACAGATGAAGATAAAAATTAGAGAAAATAGTGACAAGTGCAGTGATGGATAAAATGCTTTAGAATCTATCTACAGTTTGCATTTTCTTATCAAAAATTGACTATAAATATTGCATAACAGTTATTTATGAGTTATCTTACTTGCCTGTTCATTAAGTAAAGGAGAAAAATGTGAAAAGGGGCAAAATTATTTGAAAATATAGCTTACCTTGCAATACAACTGTTCTTATAGCATCACTAAGAAAGTTGGAGTTTAAAAAAAACAGCTGTGCTGGTCAAGTCTGGCCAGCTACTAACCTGGAGGGGAAAAAAGAAAATCCAAGAAAACCCAAGAAAGCACTTTTCTTCCTTCAATCTCTCTCTGCCCTTGGCAAAACATCAGCATATAAATGAAATCTGCTATAAACTAAAAGAACAAACAAACAAAAAAACAAATAAAAAAAGTCAAAAAAAAACCACAACAAACCAATAAAAAAGCACACCAAGAAACCCCCAACCAAAACAAAAACTAAAACAAAAAAATAAAAAAAAAACTCAAACCCCCAAAACCAGAAAGAAATGCAAGGGGAAGGATGGTTGTGCAAGTTATTTAATGCTCTGAAATAAAAGGTATAAACTAGCGATCTCAATGGTTTTCAGGTTTGCTGTTCAACAGGACAGTTTGAGTTGATGGAAAGTGCTGATGGAGAAGCTTCTCATCAGTAAGATGCCAAATTAACTCAGGGAAAAGAAGAAACTACTCAGAAGTTTATGTGAGGTACAGTATGAGAGAGAACAGCTTGGGGCTAACAAACCTGTCAAAACAGAACAGACAAGTTGAGGGAGTGAAAAAGCTCACGGATCAATGCATGAAAGCAAACCCAAAGGAAATTATAGCGCTAAAGCCCAGCAGAACACAACGACATGAAGGGCAAACACAAGATTTTGCTTTTACTTATGCCATTAAAAAGCCAAGAAGAAAATGGGAAAGCACCCGCCATTACTGGGGCTTCTTCTCGAGTAAAATCTCTCCTAGAATGAGGCTGTTAACATCATCCTTACTTTTTCTCATGGAATAATGATCCACATCCTCAGGTACACAAACTCTATTACCCCTAGCATTTCTCAGAGACTGGAGAACCAGACTGAAATACACTAAAGTAACTTATAAACAGATACTTGGATACAAGGGCATAGTCCCATATATGAGGCCATTCACTAGTCTATCCTTTTTAAGCTGTTATGTTTAAGCAATCATAAAATATAAATTTTGATGGGGAGAAAAAGATAGAAAATATATAAGAGTTAGGTCTCTGTTCATATTTGATGATGCACAGTCCTTTTCAAATTCATAATTGAAAATAAAAAAGTATACAAAAGAAAGACTGATAGTAACTTCATGCAGAAATACACAAAGCCAAATGGCAAAGACATCCTATACCGGGTCATGAGTTGTAGTTTCAATTCCTCACCTTCATATAGTTCCTTTTCGTATCTTGCTGAAGGGGAAAAAGGAAATCCTGACAGACACAGAGGCAAGAATTTATTTACAGCCTATTTAAAATCATAACAAGACATATAATTTAATTTAACTAATTATTATAACTAAAAAGTAATAGCTTAAAAAAAAATGAGACTACGTAATTAGTAAGCCTTTTAAAGTTGCATGCAAGAAAAGCGGGAAAACTTACCTCTTTCCTCTGATGTTACCCCTACCCTCCCTTGACTCCTCTGGGTGGCAGGATGAGAGACTGGGGGCACCACAGTGAGTCACCAGTGTCCCCAGGCCTCACTGGGAGAGTCATGATGGTAGTATTGAGGTTTATTCCTCCTGAGTCTTGTGGTCCAACTGGATTTATCTTCATACATCCTGTTTGTCTATTCTCCCTTTTTTGTACTTTTCCTAAGGTATCCTCAATCCAAAAAGCATCCTCCCCTGAAAAACAAAAAACAAACATAGGAAAAGATCTTCAAAGTATAGATATTCCATCTGATAAAAGAATATGGAGGAAGAAGAACTGTTGGAGGACCTTTGTGCCTGCTGTGCTGGATGGATTGCCATTGGCTGTTTGTTTTCCCTCCCTGTGCTGCTTGTGTTTCTGCCTCTGATTTTCACACTGCAGAAGAGCACCGATCATTGGGAAAGGATGCCCTCCCCTGCCTCCCTGGTAGGAGCAGCACAGATCCTTTTCTGTACATTTTGGACTGTCATGAGGACTCTAGGCTTGGCTGCTGCTGTCTGCTGCTGAGTCCAGTATAGGGCCTTTTTTTTTTTTTTTTTTTGTGCTTGGGACCTTGCCATCCAGAGGGCACTGGTTCCATATTAACATATTCTCTTCCATCTTTGAACACACTTGCATACTTGTGTAATATCTGTATATAGTTTGACATCTCCATTGTTATTAGTATTTTTCTCTTTTTTTTCATTAAACTGGTTCAAGGTTGTTTTCAATGTAAAAGTCTTTGCCTCTCTTTTCCCTATTATCATCCCCTGGGGGGGTGGTGGGGGAATCACAGAGAGCATCTGTCAGAGTTTAGTGGCCAGCCCAGTCTTAAATTTCAACATCTGTGTATGGAAAATGTAAGCATTCACTACAGAAAATCGTGGAATATATTTCAAATTCAAAAGAAAACCCATCAGAATGCATACAGACAAAATATTATTGAATGTAAGAACTTTCCTTCTTTCTGGCACATCCAACACTATTACATTGATTACCTTGCTACACATTCTTGATCTTCTTTATCTTTTCCCCTAATTTTGGCCTTTCTGTCTTTCTCTTCTACCTGAAGTTTCCATTATTCTGTCTTTCCACTGAGTCTTCTCCTCCAGCAGGATCTACGCAATCCCCTTCTGTGCCTATGCACACTGAAACACTTTCAACTCACTAGCTAATCAGAGCCCACTTGATGAAGTTTTGTTGTGTTTCTACAAAGGCTGTGAAAACAGACAGGCAGGTAGGGGAAGGAGGACGCATTGGACTGGTGCTGAATAATGAGCTTAAGTGTTATTAGACTCCAGAGGATTGCCAAGAAAAGTGACATTACAAGTGGCTTGAGAAGGCTTTATACAGTGCTCACACACTTTGAAGCAACAAAGGCAATAAAACTTCATTCACCCTGGTGATGTGAATTACTTCTTTCACCTTATTTCTTTCTGGGGAGTAAGGAGAGACTAAAATATAGCTCTATGGATTGAGAAAGCTATAATGTTCATATCTTACTCCACACATATTTTAGTGAGCTGAATTTTACATTCTGTTTGCATGCATTTCCTTTATATATCACTTAAACCCCTCTGAAAACCACGGAATTACCAATTTGAAATTGCTGTATGAATTATTCAGGTTTTTTTCCCACATCTGTTTTCACTGTAATATTTTTCAGGAGACTAAGTTTGTGTTGTACCATTGTCTTCCTTCCTCTGAAACTATGGTCACTAAAATTAAGTATCAGAATTTTAATATCTCGTACGGTCTGTGACAGGTGCTTTGTTACCTGAACTTTTTCAATATTCTGAATGTTGGCTGCCCTGTATTTCCCCTCCACACAGTTTACAGCCTCACAAAACTGTGGGAAGAAAAGTACTGGCCAGCAAACAAAACCACAAAAATCTGAAGTGGAAAAATGTCAAAGCTTTCAAAATCCACTGTCCTATTTTGTATATTCCACACATTTTAATAACCTCAGAAAGAATCCTTCATTTTATATTGTTTTAAGAATGAGTAATTAGCTATTGAAGGAGTTTTTAAAAAAAAGATAAGACAGTAATAAACTGAGTATACTTTGTCCATTTTTCCATTAAAAATAAAGAGATTAAAAGCTCTTTTCCAATTGTTCATCAAATTAATACTCCTTTACACTTAAAGTACAAATACGCTTTTTAAACTTTTATTGTAAAAGAGAAAATTAAAGTCTGGTTTTTTAAAACTTCAGAACAAGGAGATTTCACTGGTAACCTCATTTCTTTATCCATTTTTCTGTAAGAGCACATAAATTAGATACATTTACTGAGTGCATGGGAAATTCAAGTTTCATCTCTGTCATTTCTTTGAGAAGACGAAATCTACAGTTTACACAAAACATTCTTTTCCAAAAGAGCATACTTTGATTTCAGTCTTAGTGCCTCTTTATTACAGCTTTCAAGTATTTAAATACTCAGTAAGTCAAACTAAAATGCCTTGTGGACATACGGTGTCGGAGATACATCACGGAAGTAATTCTCGTCCACGCCTCAGTAAATAACCAACTTTTTTATCAAAGCAGCTTAAAGAAGACTGAGACCATTCATCCCACTGAGAAATACCCCACAAGCCTGTAATAATCCTCCTTCTCTTTTTCACTGAAGAATTTCCCCAATCTACTTATTGCCTGAAACTGGGAAAATATTTAGGAAAAAGAATCACTTTGTTCCAATTCTCCACTTGGGCTGCTTCCCAGGCTCCATCTGAGGGGCACCGTGGATGCAGGATCGGACTCAGGGGGACCCCTGCCCTCATCACAGACCGGGACATGGGGCAGCACACACAGCTCTGGGCATCACCTGCCCCCTGAGGACAGCCCTGAGTTTGTTCTTTCCATTCTGTCCTTTCCCGCCTGACCCTGCAGCCCAAAGCAAATAATACAGTCAAAGCTGGGAGTAGATAGCTATCTGGAGAGGCAACTTATTTATTAAAAAGAAATAAAAGGACAGATTAATAAAGGACATCTGAATAGCTACAGGAAGACTCTTGGAATAATAATACATTGCACTTACTGAAGTTTTTGCCAATGAAAGTGAGAAAAATGTTATTCGTCTGCACAATGGCAAAGCATAAAAACAAATCAATTCTTCTTTAAATATATTTCTCTTCACTAACTGAAATGTTAAAAATGCTAAAAAGTGCCTACATCTTCTGACAACTTTGTAATAAAATGGATATTTTTTCAAAGCTGAGTCCCATATCATGGCATTTTGGTAACAGCAAAGAATTGAGATTGCATTTTCTTTACCCATTTTTTAGCTACTCCCAAAGACAAGCATAATGCTATTCAAGAAACACAGGTTCAGCATAACAATAAATTGAAACAAAATGATTTCTGTTATCCAAAATCTTCGCTCCAGCTACAGTCAATAATAACAGCACTGATCAACCACAAGCACTAAAATAAATATCAAGGAACTCTGAATTCGTTCATGTTTAACCCTCCATGACTTGAGGTGACAGTTTTCAGCACAGAACAAATGCTTCCACTCTATGTAGCAGCATGAACTCTCCTACAAGTATAGCTCATAAATCTCATTTATGAGAAACAAATAAATAAATAATGTTCCTTGAATATCTGTATCCCTCTGGATAATTTCATGTGGTTATTCTTTTTTTCTTAACTTTTAACTTACCATCTTTAAAAATAGTCTGCTACAGATAATATATTCATAATTTTGGGGAGGTTTTTTCTAATGGACTGTAAAATACTGTGACTTTAGAAAATGTTTAAAAAAAAATTAAAAAGCTCCAACTCTCAATATGAGACCACTAGAATATATTCATATGTTATCTATGTAGTATAGAATTTGTGTAAAAAGACTGGGCTTCCCTGAGATTTTCCAGATTTGGTCACTGCTACCAATGGTCGAATACTGAATTACTCTGAATATCTTTACAAAAATGTGTTATTGCTACCTCACATTGAATAATAAATTACCAACTGTTTCAACCCATAGCAATTGCCTTCCAAAGTTCTTCAGAGGAGTCACATTAGCAGCCACAAAACATGGCATGTTGCAGAGATTCCTCAGGTATCTGTGATACGCTGCAGGAGGTCATAGCTGCACCTGTGAGATGCTGCACTTGCAGTTCATCCATCTGCCAGATAAGAAGAGCTTATCAGCTTGCATATGGAGCTGTACAGCTTTTAGAAGCCAAGCAAAACAAGTGACAGCTAGTTTTGATGTGGCACCTGTGGAGCTCTTCCAGATTGTTCTTTTAGGAAATGTGTGAACATTAAGAAAAAAAAAAAAAAGCAAAAACAAAAAGCAAGTTGTATTTTCTTTTACACAGTATGCCTGCCAAACATAAAGCAAGTAATGCTTGAATAAAAGTGACTTTTAAGTACACTAAATGTTTATGAAGTCCTTGATGTGTCTCTTGTGTAATTATATCTCAACAGTCCATTCTGATGTGCATGGAAGGTGAGAACAGTTATTCACTTTACAGCCAACTGTTATTTTTTGCCTTTATACAGATATAAATATTTTAAACATTTTTATGTTTGTACACACATACACACACACACATATATATGCAGAAATGCATTTATCTGTGCAGTTGCAGATAGACAGTGTTCAGCTGGCTGGGAAGGAGTGAGCCTTCCCTTTGCTTCATAGTCAGTAAATACTGGAACATTCACTCCTGGTGAATGGCTGGCTAAGTTGTTACAAAACTAAGACTCAAGTAGTCAAGTTTAAATAGAAATACTTTATTCAGAAAGAAAAACGACAAGATAAATCTTTTTTTAAAAAATCTGTATACTTAATGAACCCCATTTTCTCTGTTAGCGAGTTTTATATCCTCTTGCAGATCACTCAGGAAAGAGAAAGCTGAATTCAGCCATTTTACTTGCACCAACGATCCATTTCTCCATGGAACATTAATCACTGTGGGAATATTTCATTAATCACTGTGGGGAAGGGTATCAGATGTGGTCTACGGCAGGCTTGGAATATTATACTAGATTAAGCAAATAAATCTTCATTTATGAAAGATAAACCTACTCATGATTCGCTCCTTGGAAAAATATACTGACTGGATTTGTCAGTTTATTCTGTACACTTAGCACCACTAAGACAACATGAAATACTTGAAATATTTATGCTCTGGTTGCAGCTGTCCAGCAGAGAGCCAGTCTACCCTTTCAGTTGGTAAACAGATCCATATGTAAGGCTGGTGATGGCAAAGGGACCACTGTCTGTCAGCTGCCTTCCCCTTCCTGTACCACACAGAGAGGACATCCAAGAGAAGACATGGGGACGGATCACAACCTCCACTATTAAACTCCTCTACCTGTATAAAGGACAGCAGTTATACTAAGATAACAGAAGATACTACTCTGTCTGTAACAAAACACAAATATATAAACCAGTTAAACATAACAGAGCTAGGTACAAGATAATTATACCAAGTACATTAATTTAGAGAAGTTTCTCTGATCAGTGCTATTAATTATGTTAAAGTAGCAGTAGGTTTTTCTTGCTTGTTTGCAAAGCCTGACAGGGAAAAGTGTTAGCAGATCCATACTGGCAATTTTAATCAAAGATCTACATTAACATTGCATCACTATTTGAAGGTCAGGAGCAGCTGCAATTAAATGCCCTCTTTGTTGGATGGAGCCTGCTTGGATAATTTTCTGGTAATTCTAACTCCCAAACAAATCAAAGCTTCATTTCATATTTCCAGGTCTTTACTCCTAAATTCTAAAGGATGATCAAGTTAAAACATTGAGTTTACAGACATTCAGTTAAAGTCCTATTGTTGTCCACATTAATATTAGAACAATATTTGTAGTGCTTTCCTGACAATAAGAAACTGGTGTAAACAAACCTCTGAATTTAAGCAAAAACAAAATATGAGGGCAATGGATAATAATAAAATGCAGTGAGCATGAAGGAAAGATACATGATATAAAAGGCAATGATAAAAAGAGGATTTGTCTACGGTTAAGTTTAAAATCTTATCAGTAGATCTTCTAATGTGGTTAGCAAGATTTGCTTTAAACTAATGTTGCTGTTGTATAGAAATTTCTTATTTGGGGGTGGGGGGGCAAACTGTATTTGAAATCAGGTTGTATTTATTGATGTATTATTCCTCTCACTACCCTACTTCATAAATGGTGGTGGTGAAGTAAATCTGTGTTTTTCTCCCCAAGTCGCTCTGTTGTTTTACCCCTTGTCTTAAGTGGTAGATTATTACCCTCCCTATCCTTAATCTCAAACCCTTGAGCATTTTTAATTGAATTGTCTCCCTCCACATCACTGTGGAAATGGGGGCGGGGGGGGCAGTGAGCTGGTGACCACATGATATTTTTGTCCCAGTTGGCTCTGAACTGTGACAGTTTCTAAGGGTCATTCAATACAATTTTCTAGAAGGAAAACTAAAAATATTTTTTCATTAATAGATATATTCCAAAACACCTTTAATGACATTTAACCACCCACTTATGTGCAGTCACCCATAACAAGTATATTGTTTCTATATACTGTAATTACAGTACAAGATAAAGGTCTCATACGTACAACTAACCACTTAGTAAATGATAGGCTACGTTGGTAATTACAGACATTGTTGCAATCACAAAATGAAAATCTTTTTCTAAGTTTCCTAATAATCTTCCCTGTAGGCAGCTTTCCTATTATACGTGAATTCTATAGAAGCCTTAAGAAGTTGTCATAATGCAGAGATATTTGTTTGAATAGTTCCTGCTGCCAGCAGTGAACTATAATTTATCACATTCTGGGATACACAGGCTGTCATTAATTCAACTTGCATTCCTAAGTGCTTATTTATTCCATCCTGTAGTCACATGCACAGATCTGGTCTAACTAGCATCAGGTAGCACCTTGGAGGTTTTACTGATGATACTAAAAGAAAGCTGTCACAACTTTTTCATCTCTAAGTCACTTCTGCACAGGTTTCAAAACTACTGGTCAGTCCTCAGCAATAAAAGGCTATAGAAATATTTTTTAAAAAAGTTCATCTCTGCCAGTACCTAAAATCAGGAGATTTAAATGGGAGATTTTACTTACTTCAACAACCTTCAGATCACAAAGACCGTTCAGGAGACAAAACAAAGCGATGATGCAGTAAGATGGAACTGACTGGAGATACAAACTGGATTTGAGCATCAGATATCGCTCTGAAAAGAGCTGATGTTGTTAAATGCAATCTGGTTTTGAACCATTCAGTCCATCTGAAACTGCACTGATTGCTGTGTTCCTGTCATCTAAGTATATTAAAGTAACTGAAAACTTTACAATGCTTTCATAGGTATGTAAGGAATGTGTTTTAGAACACAGATAAGGTATACAGACTACAAATCTTATTCCTGTTGTCCAAATTAATGGCAAATTGACTGCTCCTCTTTTCTATGTTGTACTTAGAAAATCTTTCTACAGCTCATGTCACTTAAATGTCTGTAGACATTTTCCCATCACTGTAGCAGAAAAATCTCTCAGAGGTTATTAAGCTGTGCATGTTTGCCATTTAAGAATAAAACACAAATGTTAATACAGCTCTTGATTTGTTTCACCTGCTTCCTTAGTGTATTAGTGTTTAGGACCCCAGTAAACTCCAGAGGCTGAGCAGCTGTGAATTGAATAATTCCTGCTCCAAAGATTTTGAGGTCTTGGGTTTAAGTTCTTCAGACTTAAAAGTTATATCAGTAAAAGGGTTATGCATCAATATACTGGCCTTCTTATTTTCTATGGACACTATGACTGTTCAAGTTCTGATTCAGAAAATATAGTGCACAGCATTTTCCTTGGCAATACCTTACCTCAAGATTTTTTTAACTTCTTCCAGAAACCATCAGCAGAACAGCTGGAAAAATTGAATTATTCCAATATTGTTCTGTTTGATCTCAAGATATTCAATCTCTGCATGATGTTCATGATCTTCTCCTGAAATAAATATTGAAATAAGTTCAAGGGTTCAGGTAGGGAAAACAAAAAAACCCAAAACCTTATTCTTTTTCTAAGGTCCCACAAATTAATAGATTACATCTTCATTCTCAAAATGCAGGGGAGAGGCCATGAAAAAATAAAAACATCACATTACTTCCTAATTTTACTTAAAATGAAGCTAGGTTAAAGAAGATTACATTTATGACATCAGAGTTACATTTTTCTGGATTATTTTATCCATTAAAAATATCCATTCAGTAAGAGCACAGGGTCTCCTGCCATCTCCAAGATGATCTCTCCTTTCTTTTTTAATAAAAAGGAATGAAGGAATGATGTATCTTTTCACAATTCCTCCCTACTAGAAAGAGTTTTTTCTCTTTACATATATATGACATGTCACAAAAAAAAAAAAATCAGCATTTCTAATCTCCACGAGCTCTTTTTACATTTTTAATTACCTCACGCATACTATTATCAGCCTAATGGGACAAGAAAAGAAAAAGACTGTTATTCTTCAAGGTGGTGAAGGCTACCATTTTATTTCTGTAAAAAAAAAAGATGAAATTCCTATGTCTTGAAGATGTCAACCAGTCCTTCCACCTTAAAATAATCTGAAAATCTACTCATCCAAAAAGAATTGTTGAAAGGTTGGACCATCCCAGGAGATAAATTTTTAAACATTACTTAGTTTAGGAGTATATAATTAAGAGCATTCAAAATGAACACAAGTGTGCTACCTAATGAATGCCTACCTTAGGAAAATATGATACTAAACGTAATATTAAAAAATATTTAAAAGGGAGAAACAAAAATAAAAGGGAAAATATTTTAAAACTCAAGACACAGAAAACAGGGTGATGCACTGTTCCAGTGGCTTTACCACAAGACCTACTGGTATTTTTCTTAAAACTTCAGTTCTCTGAGGTCACAAGTTAATGCAAGAATTTTAAATTTTACTAATTTCTGTTCCTTTGGGTTACAAAGAAAACATTGAATCTAAAGGCTGAAAATCATGAGGCAGAAATAAAGAATGCACAAGTAATCATTAAAAAGAAACTTAATCTGTTTTTTTTTTTTTATTTTAATCTTTTTTGAAGACTGATGGATGAGTTTTGAATGTTGGGTGTGGGCAATTCTGGATTACTGACAAATTAATATTCATAGTGAAGCATATTGGTGCTGTTAACACCAAGGTTGCAGGTTCGATCCCCGTTCGGTCCTCATGTGTTGCCTGATCTAGTTGAGAGGTGTGCCTGCCAATGACAGGGAGGTTGGATTAAATGATCTCTAAGGTCCCTCAGTGGTCTCCACTTTCTGAAAAAGAAAACTTTGCTTGCAACAGTACTTTCATTGTGCTACACAGTAATATAGAATGTTTAGAGAGTATTCTAGCAGAAATTTTGGTTATGACATAGCTAGCACTAGCAGAAAAACAAGAGTCTGAGTGCATACACTGTGTACCCTAAAGGTCCAAGCCTATTTTAAATACACAATGCAAATATTTGTAGTAAATTCAGTGAGAGGTCAGTCAAGTAGTATATTTCAAAAGTGAACAAAACTCAGAATTTGTCCTTCTCTCTACGACCTTGCACAGCACTACTGGATTTTCCTGTACTATTCAGCTACTGTAGCACAGTTAAATGCTTCCTGTCAGCAGAAGTCTTACAGTGATTAATACCAATGCCAAAATTTTAGGTTTGTCTAAAGTGAGCAGTATAAGCGGTTGACATTTCCAGAGTCTATGCACTTGATAATTGATTGCATATTTATGAGCATCTTATATGCTTAATGCTACAGTAGAAAAATACAAGAGACTCTTGAAATATCTCTACTCCTCCTCCAAGTGACATTCATATAGTACTGTAAGAAATCTCATAAAAGGATGAGGCTTGGAAATACTCTGAAAGCTCCTAAAAAGAGTAGAACAAGAGCCACAACTACAGTTTAAGGGTATCAAAGGGAACCGTCAAGTTTTTACTGTTATACACATGCTTACATATTTCACTGAATAAAAGTCCTAGCTGAAAAGAAAGACAGGAACTAAATTCTGAACGTACAATCCACTCACTCTTCATGGACTTTGCATTTGTCCTTATTTTCAATTCAGTGAAGACTGATATATACATTAAAATGTGCAGGGAGAAGTTTCAGTCATATTCAGAAAAGCAATTTATTCCCACACAAAATGGACTTCCCAACTGCAAAGGACGGAGATGAATATGATGCTGCTGGCTACGTAGTGGCCAAATATTGAAAATTCTCAGGTTTCAGTGCATGTGGAGGAGAGTGTATGCTGGATCATTACCACAAACATGTATTTCTCTGTTCTTATGCATACAGCTCTAGGCACTACTTGAAATCAGAATTAATAGTACTAGAGAACAGCATTTCTTTTCCTTCAAACCACTGGCCTTTCATAGCAAAGTCTTCTGGAAGTAGGACACAACACTCAGTTCAGTAAAGGACCTCAATCTGTTTGTTCTCACATGCAGTATTTCATAACATTTATCTCTTATTTAAATCTTGTACCATAATTTCATTTGTTTATTTCTTCTTCGGGAAATAGCCAACATGCTAAGCTACAAATCTGCTAGGGGGAGTGTTGCTTTAACTTAAAGGCAAACACAATCAGTACCCTTAAACTAAATTCTGCACTAGTAACAAAGATGCTGATGTTGATGGCAGTACAAGTGGAGGTGGTGTCACTGAGCAGACGTTTTTGCTTTGATTTTGTTTTTCTTTTTAATGACAAAATAACTGAAAAAAAAGAGACAAGCAGGCATAATTACTCCCAAGGACTGTTCTTGTTCTGCTAACAGGCTTTTAGATAAAGTGCTGGTATCTGTTATATCTTTATCTTTTATTGTAGGACAAATCTCCAGAGCAACTATGCTTCAAAATGCATTAAAAAAATTATAAGACTTCAACTAACACAGGATGTAGTACTAGTAGACGGTCTCCATTACAGTAACATCTGTTGTCCTGTAGCCCACAGGTTTCTTTGTTGTCCTCTAGTAGCAAGATGTAGTTAAAGTCTCTTGTGCGTATGGAAGGAATAGAAACACAAAGAGTAAAGAACCTCTTCAGGTAGGTCTGCAAAACAGCAGGAGACTGAAACAAGTTTTACAACATCTACACTTTTCACAGAAAAAGCCTGCCTCTCCCCATAGGCAGGGAGTCAGAGTTAGTGCCCTCTGCTGACACCAAAATATCTGTGAAAAGAAGAAACAAAACGATTAAGTCTTTGGGAGATGTCTAAACTGAGGTGTTTGCCCTTCAACAGCCAGTAAAATCTTGCCTGAAATTAAGGTTAGAAATGTGCAGATATGTATTGTCAGTTTACACACACGTACAGTGTTTCAAAAGTCATACAACTCAGGCACTAACCAAAATTGAGCACAGAGGTGACGAGCAAGAAGTAAACTGCCTGAAATAGGTGCTTTCAGAGGTGATGGGTACATTGAATTGACTGGCAAAAGAGCACAAGAATGCTATGCTGTGATGCACACTGTGACACTTGCTCTTTAAACCTTTCCTGGTGACACATCAAGTTCTGGTGCATCCTTGTGTTAATAGCACCTGAGTAGCAGTACAGGACTCCAGAGATGCCCAGGACCATGCCTACAGAGTTCATGTCTACCCAGTTCAGAGTCAGGCTTTGGGGGAAGTCCTGGAACAGCCTGCAAAACTCAGCATGTGTATCACAAAGACAGCAAAATTCAGCTTACCTCACGCTCACAAGGGTATGTTTGCATATAACTTAATCAGTCATTTTCATTTACTTAATTGTACATTGTAGACAACAGTCACATCTTACTCAGTTCATACAATTAAATATTTATGACATCCTAAGGTTTGTTAGTGTTCTAAGCTACTCTCTGTTTTATTCTTTCCTCTTTCTTTCTCTACATGGTCCTTTTTTTCAATAATGTAGCAAGCTGAAATTCACAATAGCCATAATTGAGTTAGCATTATTCAACTGGCTTTTTTTACACCCACATCAATTGGAAATCTTTGGGAGTTCACTGTTGCTGCCCAGCCAGTAACAAAGCTTTTGCATCCACTACAGCTTCTGTAATGGGGTTGAAATTATTTCTAACTTCCTCTACCCAAAATGTTCACATCCTTTAATTACACTCCAATCTTGTTGTATTTCCACACCTCCACAATAGTCCCTTGCACAATGATTTGTATTCATACTTGTTCCCTGTGTTCTGCCTCTACTGTTCCATTTAATTTTAATTACAGAATTGTAAAGACCTTAATTTTAATTTCTTAAATTCAAGCGTAAGATTTTCCTCTTAAAAAGTAACTTCTGGTGCTTTTAAGTCCCTAGCCATTTGTAGTCTTAAGCTTAATAAAACAATTCTACAGTGTTTGGAGATATCTAAAACTTTTCAGTAAAGGGTGACTCCTTGACAAAATACTTTAAAAAACCTCTCTGCTTTTAAAACATACAAGAACTGAAAATGCTTTTAATGTTTCTGGGAGGAAAAAAAAACACACAAAAAACCTCAACCCCCAAATGAGCTAACCTAAAAAAAAAAACAAAACCAAAATACCAGTAATATAAATTCCTTAATTTCATCCAAAAGGGGATATTACTGACCAATATATATTCTTGCAGTTCCCACATATTCACAGGATAGAAATGTTTACTTCTCCATGGTATATTCACTTTTAAACAGAAACATAGATTATTTTGGGAAAAAATGTTTTTAAAACCATTTTTTAAAAAAATCACAATTCTGTGATTCTTGGATTGCTTACAAACATGTAATATCTAAGGGGATAGATGGCAGCATCTGTAGGTTAAATTCACTAGCGCAGATGTTTCTAGTACATAAATTTGTAGCTGAGTTGGAGCAAATATATGCTAATATTTTTGTTCCTTGTTCAGCTTGCTTTTATTTTCAAATGAATATATACATATGAAATTACTTTTCTAAAGTAACTGGACAAGACTGGGAAATGTGCTAATAAATTCTAAGGCAGAAAAAATTCCTCTATTTCAATATTTGATAAAAACATTAAATAGAGCAGGTTTTTACAGAAGGATGTAGGCCAAACACATATGTATGTGTGAAAGTGCACTACTTTGAATGAAGGCCTCAAAGACTCCTTGAGAGTTTTTTCACTCATTTTTAGACCTCTAGTTGTACTAAGTTAATATACAAGGCTTTTGCAGAGTTTAAACTAAATGAATACGAAATGCTTTGGCATAATTACTCATTGTCAGGAACAATAACATCCATCTTACGTCTATCAGAGTTCTTTACAGTAGCCTCCAAAAAATTAATGGAATAGACTTCTCTTGCCATTGCTGCCTTAAATTAAAGTTACTGTGTGACACAGATTACATTGAAAGCCTAATTCTTAAGCTATTTATATGCCCCCACAACCCACCAATTTTCTAGGAAACACATTTCTGTGAGAATAGAGCAAATGATTACCCTTTTGGTGTGATGAATCAAAAAAATTTCAATATGCTTTTTTTCTTGAGAACTTGTTTGCTTTACCAGCACTTTTTAAATTTTTTCTTTTCAGTCCCTTTTCTATTTGCTGAAATCTGAACTCTTGGGTTAGTAATGAAAAATGTTGCATAAAGGCTAAAAACACAGTCAAATCCAAATATTTTACATTGAAATCCAATAGCCAAAGCAGGCCACAATGATTTTATTCCCTAAGTTGTAGAATACGGAGGATCAAAGTGTCAGCCCAGTCATTTAGTCTTTTTGACATTGATGGGATTGATAGGACGCATTTTCTGTGGCACTCCTCACTTCACTTAAGCGCCAGTTATAGGATTTCAGATGACCAGCTTTCTCTAGTTTTGGTTTGGGGGTTTGTTTTAGGCTTTGTTGTGTTTGGTGTTTTTTTTTAAAAAAAAAACAAACAAAAAACCCAAAACCCAACAACAAAACAAAACGCAAAAATAACTGAAACAAACCTCAAAAAACTCTATCCCCCTGGGAGAGCATTTCTTCCAACATTTTCATTCGAATTTATTTCTATTCCTTCTGATTCAGTGTGTTGGGTGTGTCTGACAGGATTTCTTGGTGGCAGGGGGAAGGATGTGGGGGTGGCTCCTTACAAAACTTCCAGAGCCTTCCCCGCCAGACTGTAAAAGTCAAACTCACCCTGGCCAAGTCCAGACCAATCAATGCCTCTGCCGTCAAGGTATTTAAGAAGGGAAACATGTTGGACAACTTCTCTTCCTTTGTGTTCAGGAGTGTTTTATGTCGGAGGGTAGGAGGAAGTGAGGAGAGCAACCATACAGTCACTGAGGTAGGTGAGGAAGAAGGGGAAGAAGTACACCAGAACAGAGATCACAAAATGAGCCTGTGGCTGACTGAGGAGATTAACAGTGATGAATGGCCCAGGATGCAGCAGCCCATGGAGGACCTCACACAGGAGCAGAGGGCTGTGCCTGAAGCTTACCATGGCTCTGAGGGAAGCCCGTAATGGAGCAGTCCATGACTGAGAAGACTGCAGCCCATGGGAGGGACCTGTGACAGAGCAGTTCAGGAAGAATTGCAACCATGTATGGACTCATGTTGGAGGAGTTTGGAGAGGACTGTCTGCCATGCCAGGGACACCATGTTGGAGCAGGAGAAGGCTGTGAGGAGTCCTCTCCTTGAGGAGGAAGGATTGCCATGGACAATGAGTAATGGACAGACTGCAACCCCATCCCCTGACCCCTGTGCCATTAGGGGTAGGGAGAGGTAGCTGGGAAGAAGGGAGGGGTGAAGGGAAGGTGTATTTAAGATCTGGTTGTATTTATTTCTCTCACTAATCTGCTCTGATCTAATTGATTGTTAAACAGGTGGTGGTTCTTCATCTAAACCAAGTTGATGTTTTTCTGCCCAAGTCTGCTCTGGTTTTTGCCCATGACCATAAATCGGGAGTGAGCCCTCCTTGTCCTTAATCTCTGTTATCAAGGCTTTTGCTGATTTTTCTTCCCATCTCAAAAAAGAGGTGGGCAGGAAGGAGCAAGCAGCTGCATGGTTCTTTGTTGTTGGCTGGGTGAGTCAAACCATGATGTTTAGTATTGTGGAAAGCATTCCCTATTCTTGACTCCACAATGGAGTTTATCTCCTTCAAAAAAACCCACAGGGCAAACTCCTACCAGAAAATAAATCACATACATCTCTGAAAACTCATCATCCTCGAAGCCTCATCTCTGTAGATCCCATATTGCTTTCAATTTTAAACAGATCAACATCTGGTTTGACAGTTTCATAGTCTCTAAGGCCTCTGTTTGATGTCATTTTTTTGAGTCAAACCTTTCTATCCAGCAAATCTCCCTGTAACAGGCACAGATAGATGTCACCTAGCTCTGTATTAGTTCCTACCATCTCTAAGCACTGCCTTGGTGGGATGTTACCCTCCTCCAATCTCCTGCAAGTGTTCTTACTTGGATGATAATGACAGTAGGCTCCCAAACTGAGGGTACACAAAATCTGCCTACAATCCCAGAATCCTTCAAAGCATTCAGAGCAGTGATTTTCCTGGGTCATATCCCAACATACAACAGAGTACAGCTGAGTGTTTCTGAGAGCAGAGTGGGCTGTGAGAGCAGTCACAATACAGGCTTCAGGTATGCCCAACCTGCAAATAAGATTTTTCAGCTGGCCATATGCCAAAAGCCAAACATTAAGAGACAAGCATAGACAAGTTTAAAGCAGATGTTAATTCTTTAGCACATTAAAAATCCAAAGACATAAATTGTATTCAATATTTTCAGGATATTCTCTAAAGATGGCTTTTTATTTCTTCTAAAGCTGCCTGAAGATATTTGTGTACAATGAACACTGCCCCAGATGAACAGAAGAAAGATAACTGAAGAAGCTTCATATTAATGTCTACAATCATTTAATTAATTTATGAGTTAACCCAGTGGAAAAACACTTGTTTTGCTTTAACCCCAGCTGGCGATGAAGAACCACACAGCCGCCTGCTTGCTCCTCCCACCTCCTAATGACATAGGGAAGACAATTAGGAAAAAAGTAAAACTCAATGGTTGAGATAAGAGAGACATAATGATAACAATAACATATAACAATAAAAATATGATTAAGATGATGATGATAATAATGAAAAATAATATAATAAAAAATGAAGTAGACTCCAAGAAAAGGCAAGTGATATGCAAGCCTCACCATGTCCTGACTGATGCCTGAGCAGAGATCCACCCCTCCCAGCCAACTTCCACAGTTTCTGTACTGAACATGACACCCTATGGTAATATCCCTTAGGCCAGTTAATATCCTAAGATCCCTTAGGCCAGTTTGTGTCAGCTGTCCTAGCCATGTTTCCTCCTAGTTTTTGTGCACTTCCTTGCCAGCAGAGCACGGGAAACTGAGAAGTCCTTGGCTTAAGGATAAGCCCTTCTTAGCAACAGCTAAATCATCAGTGTGTTACCAATGTTATTCTCACACTAAACCCAAAACACAGCACTGTATCAGCTACTGCCTGTACCAGGCACAAAATTAATCCTACTGTCCTGTTTTTAGCTAAAAACCCAATTCTGTTTAGTGATTTTTACTTTTCAGTTTAGTGTCTTCTAAAAGGCTGCCCTTTCTGAAGTTAGCAGCATGTTTTTGCAGACAGTGTGTGCTACTGGCAGTGATAACACCTGATGTTTACAGTTACTGCCTGGGGCTGGGATGCAGAAAGGCTCCTGCTGACACTTACTCCTGTAGTGACCAAGGCCACTGCTGGCTCTTGTGTGCCACGCTGGGGGTACCGGGTAGTGAGAGGGGTCACAGGGAAGTAAAAGGTGCACCTCCAGGGGGTAATAGACAGGGCAGGTGACCAACAAGAGTATTCCATCCGATATACGTCATATTTAGTATAAAACGAATGATCGCCAGAGTTTCTGCCCTTTTCTGCAATGGCTGGTGTCAAGGGAGTTCTCCATCCGATCTCTTGCTTTTGATTCAGATCCTGAGTTCCCAAATCCAGCTCCCTGTATCCAGCTCCCTACTGCTGCTGAGCCTGGGGCTGAAACCAAGACACCACTGAAGCCCTTGAGAAGAAATTCAATTTGCTTATCTTGTCTTCTGATGCCATGCATACAAATGGATACTGCTTCCGAAGACTCCTTTGAAGAAAGATGTCACACTCTTCCATGGAGAATTCCATGTTGAAAGGGCTGAGGATAAAGTCTTAACTTGCAAATCAGCTGGATATGGAGAGATTATTCTGCTACTAGATTCAACCTTCTCCCCTGGCCCCCAGGTTCCTGGGTTAAAGTCAATATAAGTCTGTGCTGTCTGTTCCTCTGGAGAGTTACTCTCTCCCCTTTTCGTTACTACCCGAATGAAACTTTTCCCTGAAGAATTAAAATGCTTAGATTAGGAAATGCAAATGGTTTAGGAAGATGTCCATCTCCACAAGTAATATTTCTCCAATTTCTGTTCCCAGAAATTGTGTATTAGGCCAAGACAGCCATCACGACTACTATCCCAAGTAACAAAGATTAATAAATAAAAAAGAAACCTCCTTTTGAGAAGAATTTCAGACCAAGTGCTCCAATCATCATTTAAACCTGAAAAATATCTAACATTTGTGTTAATTACTGCATATTACCACCATAGTAAAATAGCATTTTGACTTCTCTGAATTATATTATTACTAGTAAGGGAAAAATAAAGCCTACTTCACTGTTTAGAGATAGTGAAAAGAAAAAGTTTCTAGAAGTCTTTTTTATGTTGGGATGTGAGGTTACAAAAGGGGCTGGAAAATGGCATTTGCAAACAATCCCTTCTGTTTTTAACAGAGGAATCACTAGAAGACTTAGGATTATGCTTAGTTTTTTACAAGACTTGCCTACAGACAAACCAATGAGGAATGTGGAAAACTATGGTAATTTTCCGGGAAGTAAATGTATGCCTGAGGTTCCAGATGTGACAAGGAATAAAGTCCTACAGTAATGTGTAGGAATAGGAATAAACTGGATTGAAGATGCAAAGCACTGGCAATGGAGGCGAAGAATGTGCCTGTTTTGCTGCCACCTGCAAAGTATCTCTCGGGAGGAAGAAAGACAGCTTTTAAAGTCATGGTAAAAAAAAGTATTTTGGAGCTTTGCTTCCAAGTTTTAGTTCATTTGATTCATTCATTTGCCTTAATCATACCCTCCACCTGAGCCAGGCACAACAAATACAACTGATGAGAACCAGCATTAAGGAGCGAAGAATGAGGTCTGGAACTAGATGGGACTGCCCCTCTGCTCACCCAGAGAAATTCTGTTGTGCTACTTGCTTGTACTTCTTTTATGTTATAACAGTATCTAGAAGAGCAAATGGGCCCATTTAAGTGGCTTGTGACTGGAAGACAAAAGAAACTGCATGCTTTTCCTTAATACTTTAATAACTCTATCTCAGTATACTACTGATATGTAAACTGAGCTGTAGTTTCAAATCTATGTAGTATTTTGTTAAGGTTTAGTGGTAGATTCCTCTCTAATGCACTTTAAACTTTTCAGTATCTCTTTCCCCTCTACATATTATTACAATTACTGTAGAGGTATGCTATTAAGCTATGGAAAAAAACTCACATCTTTTATTTTACACCTACAAAAAGCTAAAGGAACTAAAATAAACATAATTTGCATCTGAAACACTTACGGGCGATAACCTCCTAAATCATTATCCACAGCCTTACTATATTCACTAATAACTATTCACATTATTATAGATGTAACTAAAATGGTAATCACAGAAGAATTCACTTTTGCCTTTGACATCCTTGTCATGATACAACTTATAGAGAACTGGATTGAAAGATATACTACAGAACATTGAAGACAAGAAAAGAAAAAAATTAATCATGGTGCCACTGCAGATGGTCACAAAAAGACTCTTATGGTGGGTCTACAACACATGAAACAAGGGAAAGAACTTTTGAAGTTACCTGAAACATGAATTATAACCCATGAAGAAACCAACTACTGTACAAGGACAACGGAAAAAAAAAACCCCTAGGCTTCTCTCATAGAGGGTGACTAACTATAGGATATTGCCACCTTTAAACACTTGCTTTCTAGATATTTAGTACTTTCTCTACTTTTACTTCAACTCAGCTTTGTTAAGATCCTGACTATGGGATAATTGTGATATCTACATATCCTGCACCAACATGTCCTCCAGAAACAGCTCCAAATCATTGCCCATGAATTGCCATATCTTTGTCCTACAGCAGTTTAGTCCAGACTTTAAAGAAACTTCAAATAGTTGTCTTGGTTTTTTTGATTTAACATTTTTTTCTTCCTTTTCTCATAATGAATTCATTGTTGAGCATCACCCATACCCTAAAGTTCTTATCTGTGAATTAGTCCAGAAGAAGATAGATAGGCACATAAACACACGCTGTTAAGTAGTATTTGTTTGATAAATTAAAGTCCTTTCAAAGCTGTGTCTTGAATTAAAACAAAGTTATTCCTGACACAAAAGAATAACACCATCACCACCAGAGTGCAGACAGGCAGGACACCAGGACAGGGAGACGAGCAGAGCAGCAGTCAGTGGCCTGAGTGCCCTGACCAGCCCTCACCGTTGCTTTGCAGCCCAGGCAAGGCTGGGGTCTTGGTCTTGACATTTGCCTCAAAGTCAAAATTGAGTTTTGCTCATACAAGCAGACCTACATCTAAATGGATTTTTTTTTAAAAAAATAAATTTTAAGATACAAGACACTTACCTCTATCTTTCTGCAGTTCTGGATATTTCTGCTGCCTAAGCAGCTGAGCTCCTGGCAGCACCTCCATATCTTCTCTTCTGATGGCTTTGACTGAAAACCAGTAGCACAGGAGGAACTGGAGTCAGCCGTAAGCAGAGGAACGTGGTATGGGACGACAGAGACTCCAGCAAAACTCCTAAGAAAGGTACAGCTGTTTCCCTTTCCAGACAAGGTAAGTAAACCCCTTGGAAATATGTTCCCACATCCCATTTACAGGACAGATTTCACATAATGTT
The DNA here is from genome assembly GCF_000703405.1 of Apaloderma vittatum. Classification (NCBI taxonomy): domain Eukaryota; kingdom Metazoa; phylum Chordata; class Aves; order Trogoniformes; family Trogonidae; genus Apaloderma; species Apaloderma vittatum. The sequence goes on from NW_009694893.1 coordinate 41,884, forward strand.
ATGGAGCCTATAGTTTTACAATGCATTCTGAGGATATGCCAAGTTGCTCACTGTTCCAGCTGCCATGGACAATTTGTTGGACAACTGATTGCAGGTCACTGGCAAAAGTTTGCATTTCAGAGCACTTCTACAAGAGGAATGTGGACTCAAAACTGAGAGTCTGAAAACAGTCTAGGAAAGACAGTCTAGGAAAAATACTTCAGAGTAATCACTCCAAAGTGCCCACTTTGTTCACATTTACAGTGACAACTGAAAAGAATTTCACAAGTGAGCAGTAAGAAAGATTCAAGTAGTAGTAAGAAATGCAAATAAAAGGCATTTTTAAATGTATTCACTAAAGAATTCAAAAAGAAAGTAGATAAGAAAATACAGACAAGTCTTTGGAAAATAATATAAAAGTTAATTGAAGTTGCAGAGCAATAGCTGCATATACCTGTATTCTCCATGGTGAGAAAAGATAATATCTCTAAAACTTTTAGCAGCTGTGAAACTGCAATTAACATTTTAAGTATTCACTGAAAACACAGATAAACTTTTAGTTAACTACCCCTGTGGACTTCTTCCACGTTAAAAGGATAGATATCAGCTTTCATTAATGCAGTAAATAGAAATAATCAACTGTTAAGATACTGAAGTTAATATAATTAGTTCAATAAAGCCCTGTAAGTAAGGAAATTAAGTCTATGGTACCCTATTATATTATGAATATGGAGAGAATTCTACTGAGAGTATTGAAGTTCTCCAAACAAAAAAAGTTTTCTTTACAAGAATCCTTGTTTAATTTACAAAAGTGAGCTACTTTTGATATGCTTTGGATTAGTCTGGGATGTTCAGTAGATACTGAAAATATCAGTTTACCCAAGTGATATCCTTCCAAAATTATATCTATTCAGCTAAACTATTATCGAGCAGATTTCTGAGATCAAGAATGGAACTTCTAGCAGAAGAGGAAGTGTTCAATCACAAATATCTGATCTGTTCTTACTGGGGAGATGATAAAGCCAAACTTTACCTAAGGACTTTGAATTTAGGTCTCCCAATCTAAGGAAGGGTATGAGTAATGGTCTACAATTCTAAGGCCAGCCATTTTTTTCTCTTAAACGTTTAATTTTACACAGATTTGAATCTAAATATATAATTTGAGCTCACTGTCTATACTTATGTGGCCACCCCACTCTGAAAAAATGCACGGGGAATGCCTTTGGTCCCCATTCCTAACCACCAGTCAGGCTCATGAGCAAGATGTCAGCATTGATTGTGCCATTAGCTCAAAGGGAAGACTTGGTGTACCTCACACTAAGAAGTAATGTGATCGTGTTAGAAGAGGAATGAAGCTATCAACGCAGAACAATGCTGTTTGTATAAACCTCCTGACACCCAACAAATAACTTCTTGGAAGAAGGATCAACAAAGAGATTTTTTCCTCCAGCAAAGTAAATGGAAAACTTCTAGCATATATGCTGTATAGAGAGTTATCATATAAAACTATTCATATCTTAGAAAGGAAAACTACATCTAGTTTGTATTCCAGTGCAAGAAAAAAATGCCATGACATATTTGGACCACCGTGTGTTGTAATTTCCTTATCCTGAAGTCGAATGTCAGTTAAAACACGATCTCTCTGAATTTGTGGTAGTTGAGATACATTTCCAAAATGGATTAAGAAATTACTATACAGAAAAGGAACAGAGAATGGCTATTGTCATGATAGTTCTTCAGGGATGTTATTCAGAAAACAAGTTTATATATTTCAGCTGCACATACAGTAAATGCCCATTTTCTGGTTTGCACCTCCTTATGCTAACGATGTTTTCACTCCCTGGCACTCAAATATGTCTGAAATGATGATTTCTCAAACACAAGAAGAAATGTAAAATCTTGTTGCCTTATTTGTTGACAATAGTTGTATTCATTACTGTCTATCCAGACATTTCAATAGTCTATTATATCATATTTTGTTAGAATAAAAGCTGTGAGATATGAGCTGTTATTGAAATGTCCATCATTACAAAAATAACCATCCTTTTTATAAGACTTAATTCATTTACATGTATTGATCTATTAAAATAAATGTTAAAACCTATTACATTTTCGTGACAGAGACAATAAGGCATATTCCTTCTAACAGAGGAGGAATCCAAATCTTTCTTAACAAGCTATCTTTGCTACCCTTGTCCTTCAATTTCACACTCACATTTAAACAGATGGTCTATCAGACTCAGCTGTTTTGTGCTCTGTTGTTTAGGAGTATAAACAGAAAATGCACAGCGATAGAAGTGACGTTTACAAATATTTTCTATGCAAGAATAGAGAGCATAAGACTATCCCAATGTTAATAAAAATATAAATGCAGAAATAGTAGATGTGTTTCTATGGGAAGAGAAATAAGGATAGTAGGCTCAGGATTTGAGCAGCTGGAAGAAAAAGAACAAAACACAGAAGAACCACAAGAAATCTATTATTTACTAAAAATAAAATACCAATTAAAAATAACTTCAGATGCAGTTTTCCTGGAGTTTAATACCCTGTAAATCTTAAAACCCCTATATTATTAAGGGAACTGTTATATCTTCAAAGTTTTTTGATCAGACTTTTGATCAGCATAACCAATGTTTCCATAGTTCTTTAAAAACTATCATCTGTGTTTGCACAGTCAAAGTTTAAGGCTGGGCCAGCAACCAAACTCTGACAGACACTCTCTGTGATCCCCACAGCACCTTCCCACAGAAGGACAACAGGTCAACCAAGGAGAGAGAGACAGGTTGAAAAAAAACCAACTTGAACCAGTTTAATGAAGAAAAAACCAACCTAACAATAGCAATGAAGATGTTAAACTATTTATAGACATTGTACAAGTATATTCAAAGATACCAAGATATGGTTAATATGGAACCAGTGCTCTCTGGATGACAAGGTTGTCCTGAGTATGAAAAAACAAACCTCCTAGACTGGATCCAGCAGCAGACATGAGCACCTAAGCCCAAGAGTCCCAAGGAGAGTCCCAAAAAAGAACCTCACAAAAGGAGCTGCGCCACCCCCACACAGGGAGGCAGGGGAAAGCAACCTGTTCCAATAAACAGTGCTCCTCTGCAGCACAAAAACAGCAGGCAGACACCAGCAGCACAGGGAAAGCTGACAAACTACCCATAACAATCCTTCCAGCAGAGCAGGCATTAAATGCCCCAGGGTTCTTTTTAGGGGCCCAAAGGAATATCGTGATTGGTCCATTTGTGTCACTTGACCCATCCTCTCCTCCTCATAGGAACTGCTGCACCTCCTTCCCCACTATGATTGCAACATGGCTCAGGCAGCACTTGGAAACTTTTATCCTCGTGACCTCAAACCTGGACAAGGCATTTGGTGTTTAGTTAGACAATCAATACCTGATTACCTCAGGTACATGTAGGAAGCTGAGCCTATACCTCAGGAAGCCCATACATCTTTCAGAGATAATGAATTCCGTAGGCACCACAAGGGAGTAGGATGTAAAATGGCTGAAGGGCCACCAAGTCATCAGTATACCTCCTCAAAGTAAAATAACAAGTCTCTAACAGTAAAATAAATAAATCTATTGCACAATATTTTATGAACTAGCTTAGTAAGGAGGTATGTTCACTGTCATTTAACAGCTATAGTATGAATTTGATGACCCTTGAACAATATAAGACAGAATCCCTTCACATATCAATGTTTTCACATAAATTTAAGATAAACATATTTAGTCTGGTGAAATGTTTGATATCTTTCTAATATTCAGACAAATATATATCAAAATTCACACCACAGACATCTGGAGAGGGATAGCAAAGCATGGTACTGAAAATCCAGCAAAAGTTGATTCTTTAGTGTCTAAAATAGGCTGAGGTAGGTGCATATAGAGCCTTGCCTACTACCCCAAAAACTTTATGAAAAAGTTCATGTCTTGGGTTAGGGCTGGGC